>NW_024543061.1:89097500-89332500 GCF_018167655.1 Microtus oregoni
GTTTTGGGATTAGGTACAAATTGGGTGAGGGTAGGTGACCTTTGAATTCATTGTCTGGGCCTAGGGGAATTTCCAAACAGCAGCTAACAGACACCTACAAGGACATCTGAAGAAAGCAGATGCTGGTCACCAAAGTTAGTCATTGGTTGGCCACCTTGGTAGGGTCACTTTGACCCGGGCAGGCACAGTTTGTGTCTTTTTCTTAGAAATGTTTATAGCTTTGCTGAGTCAGACCTTGGTCGAGTCTAGTTTATCATGAAGTTCTTTCTCAAATCGCGTCTGCCCGGCTCCTGCAGTAGCTGTGGTAGCAGAGGCAACAGCAATGGCGATGTAGCAAAAAGGCAGCTGAAGAGATCCCGAGTTTTCTGGGAACTCAAATGGCGGAGATAATAGAGGACTGTGGGAATGTCGAGGCGGTGAGAACGGGTGAAAAGCAACGCTTCTAGAATTGTTTATCTGCCGGGCGGTCAAGTTAGTAGCTCATTGGAGGGCACAGGGCCCGATTATGGTAATTAGTAGGAATAACTTATAGTGCCAGTGAGGGTGAAGAACCAGTTTAGCCTTATCGGCTAGTCTACATTTGTATGAGATTTTTTTTTCGATTTCTTTATGTGGATCATGACTTTGGTTGTCAATAGTTTGAGAGAAACCAGAGGTATTAAAATAGCATATTCCAGTTGAAAGACCCCCAGTGCTGGGGAGACTCTCACTCAAGTCTCGGGATAACACGACCCCCCCAGTAACTCACGAGAGACCGTCCTTGCTGCAATCACACGAGGCTTTAATCGATGAGACGGGAACCAGAGCACCGAGGCCGAGACTCACAACCCAAGCTGGGGAAGAGTTTGACCCCGAGTGACCTGGAGAAGGAGTTTTTATAGGAAGAAACCACAACCCAATAATAGGGGCAGGGAGGGTGTCACAGAAAGTTACAAGGGGACAACTCCCTGCCTCTCAAGATCACTAAAGGTCATAATCAGCTAGTTCCTAAAATCACAAGGGGGAAACTCCCTGTTGCTCAAGATATTCTCAAGATTACAATCTAACTTTATCTTCAGCTAGTTCCTGAAACACAGTCGCTGAACCGCCTAATCCTAGATTTTTTATTCTTCTCTTCCTGCTTGGATTTTTGGCTATTTTTTTCCTGCTGGGGAGGTCTGGATTTATCTAGGTCTTTCACAGTAAATTGCTGACAACCAAAATTATGTTTAATAACAGGCAGTCTATAGTGGGTCTATTTTGTAGAACAGTTGTTCTCAGTTCTGCCATTTCTCAATTAATTTCTGCTAATAATTTTGCTGTAATATTAGTAGTTTTTGGAATTAGACAGGCTATTATAGAAACTTCTCTTTGTAGTCCAACAATAAGTCCTCGGAGAGGTAACAGAAAGGCTGCAGAAGCAATGTGAGACCCTCATCCCTTATTCTCCAAGGGACAAGAAGAAATTCCCTAGCAGAATGTTTTAAAATTAAAAACCTCAAACTAGCTTCATGTTCCCAGAAAGATAGTGCCCCCGCCCCCCAACACTCAGGAATTTCTAAGGACACCCGGCCACCTGGTGGAGGCTGATAAAGGTAGCCCGACTCAAGGGCAGGGTAGCCCGACTCATGGGCAGGGTAGCCCGACTCAAGGGCAGGGTAGCCCGACTCATGGGCAGGGTAGCCCGACTCAAGGGCAGGGTAGCCCGACTCATGGGCAGGGTAGCCCGACTCAAGGGCAGGGTAGCCCGACTCAAGGGCAGGGTAGCCTTGCTCGGAAAACAAAGAACAAGCTGACTAAGCAGGATGGGAGAGAAGCAAAGACCTTGCACCCGTGCCAAACACCCCTGACCACCCAGAAGTGATTTTTGTCTTTAAAAAAGCTAACCCCACAAAGGAACTCAGCTCCTCTCTCTACCTTGCTATGATGGGGTGTTGGAGACCAGGGTTCTGAGCTAGCTTACAATTAAATCTTGATTTTTGCAGTGTGGTCTTCTCTGGTTTCTGGTGGTCTCTCTGGGGGTCGTAATCTGGGCACAACAGCAACAACTGTAGTGGGATCTAATAGATTAACGAAATCACTGCAATGTTCAGGAAGAGCTCTTGTAATTCTAGTAACAGACTGTAAAGTTTGCTGAGTAAAACAGGTATAGCATGTTCTATCCCACATAAACCCTTATAAGGTCAGAGAATTCAAGCCTATTCCTGCTCCTTCAAGGATATGTATGACAGAAGGTTTAACCCAGGGAGTGACTGCTTACAGGATACTTGGTGTAAGGTGTAGACCGCTTGTCCTTCATAAACAACAGAATACTTAACTCAGAATATAGTGGCTTGATTTTTTTTTTTTGTTTTGTTTTTTGTTTTTTTGCTTTTCGAGACAGGGTTTCTCTGTAGCTTTGGAGCCTACCCTGGAACTAGCTCTTGTAGACCAGGCTGGCCTCGAACTCACAAAGATCCTCCTGCCTCTGCCTCCCGAGTGCTGGGATTAAAGGCATGCGCCACCACCGCCCGGCCATGGCTTGATGTTTCAAGTATTGAAACAAGTAATTTCTCTATTTGTTCTTTGTGTCATGTTAAAGCAGTCTTTTGCCTTCTTCTACCTCACCCCCCATTTTGCATTGGGGTATATAAACATATAGAAAAAATCATAGGCATATTCAGTGTTCACTGGATTGCCCTCCTGGTTCTACCCTATGTCTCTGTATTTCTTTTGTATCTCTGTTGCTCCTAATCAGTATTTCTAATCCACATGCCCCTACCCTGCACGTACGAACCTCATCAAGTCTGGACCCTAACAATGGCTCAGAAGTCAAGAACACTGGCTGTTCTTTCAGAGGTTTTGAGTTCAATTTCCAACAACCACATCTATAACATGATCTGATGCCAACACTCTATACATAAATAAATTAGTAAACCTTTAAATAAAAATTAGTGAAGACATGTTTCATTTTTATCTCCTGTTGTCCTTATATAATTTTCATATGAACCCCTATTCCATACAAATTTCTTTTCTCTTTCTTTCTTTCTTTCTTTCTTTCTTTCTTTCCTTTTTTTGAGACAAGGTTTCTCTGTAGCTTTGGTGCCTGTCCCAGAACTAGCTCTTGTAGACCAGGCTGGCCTTGAACTCACAGAGATCCACCTGCCTCTGCCTCCCAAGTGCTGGGATTAAAGACTTGCGCTACCACTGCCTGGCCAAATTTCTTTTTAAGAGACCAGGAATACTTTAATCCTAGCACTTGGGAGGCAGAGGCAGGCGGATCTCTGTGAGTTCAAGACCAGCCTGGTCTACAAGAGCTAGTTCCAGGACAGGCTCCAAAACCACATAGAAACCCTGCCTCGAAAAAAACCAAAAAAAAAAAAAAAAAAAAAAAAAAGAGAGAGAGAGAGACCAGGAATAGAGGGATCTCCTCTGACACAGAAATTGTTTTATTCTTGGCATGGATCCAGAGAATATATTCTACATTATTAGTTACAGACAGGGTTACTCTAGATATGTTAAATTCAGTTGTAGTGATTAATAAATCTGTCCTTCCCCCTTTTTATTTTAGCACAACTGTAATTTTCATGATCAGAACTCTCTAACGAATATGATTGTGTTAAAGCCTGTGTTATTACACTGGGATTGGTCAGTTAGTTTAGTCCATTCCTAGTATCCTCTGGCTAAAGACAACTTGCTCCCTTTCTTTGGCCCTGGCAGATAAAGGCAATCTTTTGCATGGCAAAACAGTATCAGGTGTTTCCAATGATAGCACCTGTAAAGAAGCATTTAGCTTGTTTGCATAGGTTGAAAACAAAACAACAAAACTATACTCTCTCTCTCTCTCTCTCTCTCTCTCTCTTTTTTTTTTTTTTTTTTTTTTTTTTTTTTTTTTTTTTGGTTTTTCGAGACAGCGTTTCTCTGTGGTTTTGGAGCCTGTCCTGGAACTAGCTCTTGTAGACCAGAGGCTGGTCTCGAACTCACAGAGATCTGCCTGCCTCTGCCTCCCAAGTGCTGGGATTAAAGGCGTGCACCACCACTGCCCGGCTCAAAACTATACTCTCATAAGACAATCATGATGTAAATTTCAACAGCAAGAACACAAAGTTAAATTAGACAGTCAAAAAGAAAGTTTAACTTTTTTTTTTTTCAAGACAGGGTTTCTCTGTAATTTTGGAACCTCTCCTAAAACTCACTCTGTAGACCAGGCTGAACTACAGAGATCCACCTGCCTCTGCCTCCCGAGTGCTTTACTTTTTAATGGTCCTTTTTCTGTCACTTTCCACATCTGGGGGTTGGCCTCCTCTTCCGTGGGCTTCTCAAGTATCTTCTTGCAGTGGATTATGAATCCAGGCAGAAATAACAGTTTCTTTAACAGCAGTAGAAGTCTGCAGAAGCACTATGTGAGGTCTTTTGTTCAAGCTAATCAGTGTTGAAGTGACAGATTAATACAGCATCTCCAGGCTGGAACAGGTGATCAGACGGGCGGTACCCAACAAGTTGAGTAGCCTGTACCTGAGTGGGAATATTATTCAAAGTTAATTGCAATCCTTTTTTTTTTTTTTTGGTTTTTTTTTTGGGGGGGGGGGATTTCGAGACAGGGTTTCTCTGTAGCTTTGGAGCCTGTCCTGGAACTAATTCTGTAGACCAGGCTGGTCTTGAACTCACGGAGATCCGCCTGCCTCTGCCTCTGAAGTAATAAGAGCGGAAGCAAGGCTGCATTTCAAGCACCCCGGCCGCCTGCTCGGCTAGCTTTACCCAAAATAATTACACGGACACTGTATTCTTTTAAGCACTGCTTGGCCCTTTAGCTCTAGCACTTACAGGCTAATTCTCACATCCCGATCAACCCATCTCTAATAATCTGTGAGAACCGGTCTTACTGGGAAGATTCTAGCCTAGTCCATCCTGGGTTGGAGCTTCAGGCCGGGAGCGGGGCATGGCGTCTCTCTCAGGCGTCTGCTCCCTAGAGGAGAGCTGTCAAGTCTCTGAGCTCACTTCCTCTTCCTCCCAGCGTTCTGTCCTGTTTTCTCCTCCCACCTATCCTCTAACCAATAAAATGGGCCAGGGCAGTGCCTTTATTAGCCAATGACCTTCCTCCATCATGCCTCCATAATTGCAATCTTTTTAAGGACTCAGAAATTGGAGTGGGACAATCTGATAACAGACTGGCATGTATCCAAGGGATTGTGGGTGGTGGTTGCCTATAGACTATTTTATATGGGGAGACTTTTTCTCAGCAGGGGGCACATTAGATTCTGAGAAGGTAATAAGGTAAGAGGTAGACCCAGTTACTGCCAGTTTCAAGAGTATATTTAGTTAAAAATCTCCTTTAAAGTTCTATTCTCCCTCTTTACTTTCCCTGAGCTGAGGATGATACATACAATGATGTTTCTAATGATTTATGTTAAGAGCCTTAGAGAGCGATTGGGATAACTTGGCTGTCAAGGCCAGGCCATCCAGAGATATGGGAAGGCCAAATCTGGGTATAATTTCCATTATTAATTTCTTAGCTAACACTTGTGCTATTTCTGTGTGGGATAGAAAGGCCTCTACCCAGCCTGTGGTGCTATAGACAAAGACAGCAGATATTTGTAGCCCTACAGTCCTGTCTTGATTTCAGTGAAGTCCATTTCCCAAAATTCATCAGGTATTTGTACCTTGACTCTGTTGGCCTAGGGGAAGCATGTCCTTCTTTGCCTTTACCTGGGCACAGTTCAGGCCGTGGTCTGAAATGCTCTGAAGTTTTTCTTGGTGTCCAGATAGCCAGACAGCTACACAAGGGGAAATGAGTTCTGAGATCTTCTTAAGTCACAAGTGCATGGCATGATGCAAGGCAGTTAACCAGTTTTGGTCCAGTAACTTTGACAGGCAGATTCTTCCATCAGGCAAGATCCACCATCTGTTGCAGCTCTCCTGAGCCCCCAAGTCAGAATATGACTTGATCTCTTCCAGACTCTACTCAAGAACACCTTCGCTAAGCAGATAGTTACAAGGCAGTCTGGGGTTTGGGTTCCCTGAGAAAAGCCTCTTTGGCAACTTGATTTGCATGGTTGTTATGTTGAATTTGGGGGATTTTATCTTCTTGGTGTCCTGGTTGTAAGACCCTAATTCCTAGGTCTTAGTTCCAGGGAAGAAAACCCCGCGACTCAATTAACCAGTCCAGCAGATGCAATAAGCAAGAGGGTTTATTATCGATCGTGCGACCGGGTGTCTCTGGTCTCCGTGGAGGCAGAGCACCCCGAACAGCAATTCCAGTAAGTTTTTATAGGCAAACCCCACTACTTTAGCATATCAGGTACGGGTTACAAAATGATTGGACACAACATTTTACACCATATTAGCATAAGGGTCAGGCGAGGGACACAGGTGTTTGTTTCAGTTAGTTCTCAGAAAAACCACAAGATGTCCTTTCTCAGGCCACGACCCTTATCTGGCAAGCAAACACGCTCCTGTATGGGTAGAGGGGAACAAAGAACTGGGCTAGGGGTTCAGCTCGGGTCACAGAATGTTTTTCCAGAAATCAGTTTTTTCACTGGCCAGTTCAGTTGGTTGCCAGATGGCCTCTAGCAACTGGACAATTTCATATTTATTTATTTATTTATTTATTTATTTATTTATTTAGTTTTTTGAGACAGGGTTTCTCTGTAGCTTTGGAGCCTGTCCTGGCAATAGCTCTTGTAGACCAGGCTGGCCTAGAACTCACAGAGATCCGCCTGCCTCTGCCTCCTGAGTGCTGGGATTAAAGGCGTGCGCCACCACTGCCCAGCGGCATATTTATTTATTTATTTATTTATTTATTTTTAAATATTTATTTATTTATTATGTATACAATATTCTGTCTGTGTGTATGTCTGCAGGCCAGAAGAGGGCACCAGACCTCATTACAGATGGTTGTGAGCCACCATGTGGTTGCTGGGAATTGAACTCAAGACCTTTGGAAGAGCAGGCAATGTTCTTAACCACTGAGCCATCTCCCCAGCCCGGCATATTTATTTTTAATTGTCTTTCCCTCTGAGATGAATAAGCCCCCTTATTTATGTATCTGCTCATGAACATGTGTTGTGAAATATTTGTTTAATTATGTAAAGATGTGTTGTGGTTTTACCTTGCCTTCCTAAGGTACTGATTAGTCTAATAAAAAGATGAATGATATATAAAGATGTGTTATGTTTGTTTGGTTACATAAAGGTGAGTTGCTGTTTTCCCTTGCCTGTCTAAAATGCCTGATTGGTCTAATAAAAGATAAATGGCCAATAGTAAGGGAGGAGGTATACGCAGGGAATAAGGAGAAGGAGGAATTTAGGCTCAGGAGGAAAGAAAGCAAGATGCCAGGGAGAAGCCAGGGGCTAGCCTTCCAGACATGGAGGAAGCAGGAAAGTAGAACCTAGAGAATGAAAGAAAGGTAAAAAGCCCTGAGGCAAATGTAGATGAATAGAGCAGGTTAAATTAGGTTAAAGAGCTAGTGGAACAAGCCTATACTAAGGCTGAGCATTCATAATTAATAAGTCTCCGTGTCTTTATTTTGGTGCTATGGAATAATCTTTTCCTGTAATACTGAATGAGTAGCCCCTGCGTCCACCAGAAATTTTATAGGTTGGTACCCTATGGTGCAGGTTACTATAGGCTCATGAGGGCCTAGTTCAAAGGAGCCTCAGCCTTGATAATCTTTCCTAAGTTGGGTGTGAGGGGGATATCTACTTGGTTCCAGTGTGAATATTCATTTTTTTTAATGACCCATTTCTTTGCAGTAGGTGCATTCATCCTTTTGTAAAGGTCTCTCCTCTCTCTCTCTCTCTCTCTCTCTCTCTCTCTCTCTCTCTCTCATCATGGTGTGCCTGGGAAGAACTGAAAATGGATGGAACTTGTAGTGCAGTCATGGTGGTACACCCACTCTTCTTTATCAGAGGGATAATTTTAATCGTTCTGACCTGTTCTTCCCTGCAAACTCATCCATCTTTTGTGTCTGTCTACATATGTCAGTGTTGGCATAGTTTTTCACTGGCACTTCCAGCTCCCCAGATAACCACATAGAGGCTTATTAATAATTATATTTGCTCGACCAATAGCTTAGGCTTATTACTAATTAGCTTTTACAACTTAAATTAACCTTTTCTTATCTATGCTCTACTACATGGTGGTACCTTTTTTCACACTGCATCTTCATCTCCTGCTTCCTCTGTGTCTGGCTGGTGACTCACTCCACCTTTTTTCTTCTTCCCAACATCTTTTCAGTTTGGCTCTCCTGCCTAACCTCTTTCTGCTTAGCTTTTGGCCAGTTGGTTATTTATTAAACCAACGAGAGTAATACATATTCACAGTGTACAGAAGGATTATTACTTAGCATGTCAGGGGCCGAATGAGTAACACAGGCCAGGTTGACTGCTTTGAGGTTTTCCAGGTCCTCTGGGTCTACAGGAGTGCATAACTGATAGGTGTCTAGGAGGTATCCAGGACAGCTGAATGTGACACATCTGGGCCTGTTTTCACATCTGTTACCTTATATATGTTAATGGGCTTTCAGACTGCCCCTTCTAACAGAACTTGGTGATATTCACCGAATGACCTCTCTCCATGCTGTAGTCCCATTGAGGTTGCCTTCTTTACAGAGTATTATCGATTGCCTCTGTTCCCTGATCATCAGCATTGAAGCTATTCTTGAGGAGTAGGCCAGTTGCTTTCATGAGAATTGATTCCCTTTCTTTGGTAGTAAAGAGGGTACAGAGAATCTGCAGACAATCATCCCTTGTGGGTAGATGATTAAAAAAGACAGAATCAATTAAATAAATTAAAGAATTCAGGTGGGGCTGAAAGGGGAGTTCTGGCTCCTACAGTTGTAGAGATCTGTGATGGAGCAAGGAACATATCGACATTGATTGTTAGGAAATGGCCATAGGGGAGCAAGGATTGAAGGGTGTGCCACCACTGAACCAGAATCAAAGTAGTTGAGAGGGCCATATGGGACACTCTGGTAGGTGTGGAAAGAAAAGACAGGGTGAGGTAGGGAAGAGCTGGGGATGGGGAAGATAGATGGAACTAGGAAAGAACTAGATGGTAGGTACAGACCTGGGGGTAGAGTGAGTCCTTCATGGTGGGGACTGCGGTGACAAGGGTGGAGGTTGAGGTGAAGAGGGGAGAAGATGGGTCAGATGTCTATACAGAGGGAAGAGGGATTTTTCCTTTTGTGTGTCTTGCAGAATGGTTTACAGAGGGGGCCTTCTGGTTTCTGCTACAGGCCCTCAAAGGGTCTGTCTGCCAACAACTAGAACTTGACCACCTTGCCTGATGGGGATCATACAGACATTCATCCAGGGGGACAGGTTGGAAGTTGCTTCAACTCAAGGCAAGATGTATTCAATCTGATCTGGGTAGCTGGGTTGACCAAGAGTGACATTACTCATTGGCCACACTGTCTGAGAATCATAAGTACCTGGGAGGGCCAGTCAACCCCAAATGTGGGTCATTCTGTTTCACAGAATGTTCAGAGACAATACTAATACTAATAATCATAATCCTTCTTAACGGTAGGGGGATAAAGTTTATCAAATTCCTTTAGAATACAGATTAGAGGACTGTTAGGCTTGCTAGTCTTACCCATACTGGCCATCAGTTCAGTTTCCCCAAGTCCAAAATAAATCAGTTAACACAGAAAGAGTATAGTAAACATGAAGCCAAAGACAAGACAAATAGGACATAAAACCAGACGAAGAACCTCAGATGGGTGATGCGACATCTTACCTTCTGCCCTGGACAGGAGAATGCAAGGGTCCCCTCGAACCCCCTCCACATCCAAGATAGGGATCCTATAAAACAGAACCAGAGGCCGGAGGCCTCCACAGATTCCTGTTGCTTTTCTCAGCACAAGAGTTCTCCTCATAGTCACAAACTGAAGGCAGTCTCAGAGCCTTGGAACATCTCAAGGCTCATGCCTTCTGAGGCAGCCTTCCCAGCCCCCTGGAGTTCTGGAGTGAAGGTCCAGATTTAGAATTTCGGTGGATGGTCTGAATATCACTAGGGTTCTCCAGAAAATGTTAAACCCAAAGGCAAGAATAAGACCACTGCTATAATTTGAGTCAAATTTGAAGCAAACTTGCCCCCTTTTTTTTGGTTTTTCAAGACAGGATTTCTCTATAGCTTTGGAGACTGTCCTGAAACTACCTCTTGTAGACTAGGCTATCCTTGAACTTACAGAGATTCTCCTTCCTCTGCCTCCTGAGTGCTGGGATTAAAACTGTGTGCCACCACCGCCTGGCTCAAACTTGTTTTTTTTTTTTTTTTTTGTGGGTGCACTCAAGAGCTGGCTAGCTAGTGCCTCCTAAATTGGGTTAAAGAGAGAACCCCAGAATCTATCTCTTACACCCCTTTTAAGGAGTAAAATCATGAGTAGTTTTACAGAAGAAGGACAATGGGGCAATAAATCAGGAAATGAAACTTAAAAGTCATGTGATCGGGCTGGAGAGAGGTTAAGAGCATTGCTTGCTCTTCCAAAGGTCCTGAGTTCAATTCCCAGCAACCACATGGTGGCTCACAACCATCTGTAATGAGATCTGGTGCCCTCTTCTGGCCTGCAGGCATACACACAGATAGAATATTGTGTACATAACAAATAAATAAATAAATATTAAAAAAAAAAGTCATGTGGTTACCACGTGAGGGCCATAGAGGATTCAGAGAGGGCCAGGAGGGTAAGGGTATTTTTACAAGCAAATCAAGGTCATGGGTTAGGGAAGGTCAGATTCCAGAAAACAGAGCAACTTAGGTCTAATAGAAACTTATTTTTAACCATACAGCATAATGCCTCCTGTCTTCAAAATGGGGTTAGGCAGGTTCCTCAGACTGTGCCAACAGCTTCAGATGAGCTTCTAGTAGAAGCTCAGCTGTTTCCCTTAGAACTCCTGTTGGAAGCAATGTTGGTTCTCCCATGAAGGGATCTGTCTACAAAGGGAATTGCGCCACAGCTGCAGATTTCTGAGAATCTGCCAAGTACCAAAAACAGTACCATGGGTCACTAGACCTATATATGGTACTTCAGTGCCCTAGGGACTCTGTTGATGATTAGTCTCCTGATAGAACTCAGGAAAGCAAATAGCCATCGGTCATCTGAATGCCTAATCCAAAGGGTACATACTGTATTCATGTTCCTCAAAAGTGGCAATAATATCATCCTGCAAGGGTTCAGCATAGTGCTCTGGCCGGGGTGTGTCTAATGACACAATTATTATCTACCAACTGGCTGAAGGGCTCTGAGGAGATGGACACCTTGTCGAACAGGAAGACACTGCTGTCACTGCTGCCAGCGAGGACCAGCTGGTCATTAAAGTGACTGTACCAGAAGCTCCACACCCAGTGAGAATGATTCTTTAGGGTTTTCATGGGCTAGGTGACATTCCGTGTGCCCCAGAACGTCACTTTGTACTGATTTCTGCAGCTGGTGAGATAATACTGCCTGTTGGCACTGAAGTCAAGGTCAACACACCAGCTGTCCATAGATGTCCTCTAAGCAGTATATTTGGCTCATATTCCATGTGTCCCAGCCTCTCAGGGTAGTGTTGCTTGCTGTGGTCACTTGGGACAGTAGTCATATGACTGCAGTGGATGAACGTCAGCTGTTCCCTTCCTTCTAACGCCACTAAGTTCGTCAGCAGTGTCAGCTTGAACTTGCTTGGAAGTCCTTTAGGAGGATGTGGCTGTCAGCCAGGGAATTGACTTTCTTCTCATCATCCATCAGCTGCCTCATGAAGCAGGCCACATTGCAATGGGTCAGTGTTGTCAATGTGACAGGATAGTTCCTAGGTCTGCAAAGTGCTTGCAGGTTCATGGGGGCAGGGTTGGGGGGAACTCCCTGGCCGCTTGGTTCCAATGCATTGGCCATCCTTCACATGGTTGCACATGCTTGGACTTGGCTATCTGATGTTTGGTTGTTTCATGTGGCCAGCACATCTTTATCTGCTGGGCTGTCACTAATTTACCATTTTTCACCTACTTGATGGAGGAGAACATTTTTTTTTCCCCCCAAGGCAGGGTTTCCCTGTGTAATAGTCCTAGCTGTGCTGGAACAAGCTCTTGTAGACCAGGCTGGCCTCGAACTCACAGGGATTCACCTGCCTTTGCCTCCCGAGTGCTGGGATTAAAAGCGTGTGCCACCACGGCCAGGCAGAGGAGAACTTTTTTATTTATGTTATTTTATTATCTAAACCTATGATGTGGTACAGCCATAACTGATGGGTACAATAAAATCATAAAGCCAGGGCAGCTGAGTGACAGAGATACAGCAAAGCTGAGCCACAAGATCACTGTTGTGACTGTCTTTCGCTTTTGGTTTTAATCTTTGCATATTTCATGTTTGAGGAATTTTTAATATTTGTACAATTTAGGGATATTGGATTAATTGGAATTTTTTTAAGATTTGCCGATTTTTTTAAAAAATATTAATTAATCATATATACACAGTGTTCTTCCTGTATGACAGAAGGGGACACCAGATCTCATTATGGATGGTTGTGAGCCACCATTTGGTTGCTGGGGATTGAACTCAAGACCTCTGGAAGAGCAGTCAGTGTTCTTAACTGTTGAGCCATGGAGGCAGAGGCAGGCCTGGTTTACAGAGTGAGTTCCAGGACAGTGAGAGATACACAGAGAAAACCTGTCTCAAAAGAAAAAACAAAATAAAGAAGCCAGAGATCTCTTTATGAGGTTCTGAGATATTCTTAGAACATCTGCCACTGTCCTTATGCAGGAAGAAGATCATTAAAACAAAGTAAACTAAAAAAGGTCAACAAGATTCCGTGAGCTAGAGGAGCTGGCTGCAGATCAGGTTACAAGCCTCTTCCTACTGTACATTCAGGTGATTATGTGGCATGCACAGCAACAAAGTTAGATTAGATGACGTTATCTGTGCCCTAGACAGGGACTTACTTATGTTAATGGGCAGAGTATGATGTGGAAAAATGATTAAAGAATGAGGTGTCAGAACCTCCCTTTCTTGGAAAAGGTAACTCATTAAATCCTGCAGAACCACTGTGGCGTCATATAACCAAGGAACAAAAGAGTACCAGGATTAGACATATAAATAAATTCTATAAAGATATAAAATGTAAACATTGTCATTGAATAAAAACTGCAGCAGCTTTGGTCTGAGGATTTTTCTTTTTTTCTTTTTAAAAAATATTTATTTATGCTGGGTGGTGGTGGCACATGCCTTTGATCCCAGCACTCAGGAAGCAGAGGCAGGCGGATCTCTGTGAGTTCGAGGCCAGCCCGGTCTACAAGAGCTAGTTCCAGGACAGGCTCCAAAGCCACAGAGAAACCCTGTCTCGAAAAACCAAAAAAAAAATTTATTTATTTATTATGTATGCAATATTCTGTCTGTCTGTATGTATGCAGACCAGAAGAGGGCACCTCATTACAGATGGTTGTGAGCCACCATGTGGCTGCTAGGAACTGAACTCAGGACCCTGGAAGAGCAGGCAATGCTCTCAACAACTGAGTCATCCCTCCAGACCTTGGTCTGAGGATTTTTCTTGGGTCTATTGACACTCTGACCATTAAAAGTTAATAATACAGTCCTGTCCTGATATCAAAGAAGCAGGATGTGACCTACCCCACTGAAAAAGGTACTGAGCCATGTGGCTAACATAGATAAGAATAATGGGTTAATATAAGTTATAAGAGCTAATACAAAGCCTGAGCTAATGGGCCAATCAGTTTATAACTTATATAGATTCTCTGTGTGATTTTCTTTGGGACTTACTGGTTGTGGGAACTGGGCAGGACAGAAACCCCAACAAGCAGGCTCCCATGCTGCAAATGGTGCTCACGTGGACAACTACATCCACACAAAGCCTGAAAGAGCTTGGGAAATAATTCTAGTCAGAAAACAATAGAGTAAAGCATGGCTTCTTGGTAGCAGCAATTTCTCAGTTGGACTCTGCTTGCTAGAGGCAAGCACTCTCATCTAAGAGAGGTTTCCTGACTTAACATTAGCTGAAAAACCTTGCAGCTCTTTTAAGAGGTTCTGCCACAAAATACTTAAATGGAGTTGATGAAAAGCTGACCACATGCTTTTCGGTTTTCAGCCATAGCAGGAAAAAAGCTATGCTGTTTTAAAATGCCGGCTTTCTGGGCCATCCTGCCAGGGCAAACTCTGATTCTTTCAGGCAAGCAGTCTGACTATGGAGCATTTAAGTGTGGTTTGAGAGCACACTGCTGCAGTTTGTTTGCTGGCAAGGACCTTGAAAAGCCATAGTTGTGGCAATAAGCATGGCTTCAGCTGGTACTTCAGCCATGAGGCTGGAATCTGACAAAGCTAAGGAATGGGCTGGATCCAACCATCAAAGCCATGGCTTTAATACTCTCCATATTACTTAGCAAATTAAAGACTCATGTGGTCAAAAAAAAAAAAAAGAGAGAGAGAGAGAGAGAGCTATACAGTAAAGAGAGATTCAAAGAGGAAGAAAACCTCTAAATGTTTTACAGTGTGTTAAAAATATATGCAGGCTAAAGGTCAAAGTCCTTAAAATAAAGAAAGAGAGTAGTTGGGTGAGGTGGTACACACCTTTAATCCCAACACTTGGTAGACAGAGGCAGGCAGACCTCTGTGACTTTAAGATGTGGTGGCACACACATTTAATCCCAAAGCTTGGAAGGCAGAGGCAGATAGACCTATGTGAATTCAAGGTGTGGTGGTGCAGACCTTTAACCCCAGCACTTGGGAGGCAGAGGTAGGTGGATCTCTGTGAGTTCAAAGACAGCCTGGTCTATAGAGGGAGTTCCAGGAAAGCCAAAGATATACAGAGAACCTGTCACAAAAAGTAAAAGTAAAAATAAAAGAAATAGAGGTTGAAATAAAGCCACATAAAGATGAAAGATACACAGAGAATCTTGATACTGTATGTTATTATGCTCTCTTTGAATTGTTTGAATGTTGAGGAAGGAGCAACAGCTGCTAAAAGATATTCATTTATAAATGCTGCTGAATTATTTCAAGATAAGTATTTTGAAAATACCTTTACTTCAAAATTGAAGTCAAAAGGTATGTTACTTTGGAGAAGAGACTTTGCTTTTATTTCCACAGGAAATTAGAGGTTGTGGATTCATTCTGAGTTAAGAAAAATCAGATTTGATCAAGGAAGACCACTTGAGAAATCTCTGGTAGGAAAAGATGGCCTGAATGTCTGAGTTCTACATCTAGAACAGGTTCAAAGACTGCTGCCTGAGATGATCAAGACTCACAGGATACTCCAGTCAAGACTCGATCATAATTTAAATTTTCTTTAGGTCCCCTTAAGAATATCAGCACCCCCAACCAGCCAGAACTAGCCTGGAATACTATGCCCACATTCCCAAAAAATGGACTATGGATATTTTCCTTTGTTTAAAAAAAAAGAGGGGAAAGTAGTGTGGGACAATTCTGTATTCTGTCAATTAAGTTTTAAATAAATGCTGATTGGCCAGTAGCCATGTAAGAAGTATAGGTGGGGTAACCAGACAGGAAGTAGAGGTGGGACAATGAGAACAGGAGAATTCTGGGAAGAAGGAAGCTCTTTCCGCAGTCCTGCCCAGACACTGAAGAAGGAAGATGGGACCTACCCCACTGAAAAAGGTACCGAGCCATGTGGCTTACATATATAAGAATAATGGGCTAATATAAGTTACAAAAGTTAATAAGAAGCCTGAGATGATGGGACAATCAGTTTATATCTTAAAAAAAGAGTTAATAATACATTGCTCAGGACATGGAAATCTGCTCAGGCTGGCTTGGAGATTTTCTTTCTGTCTAGAGTCCTTGAAGCCTCAAGAGCTGCCAGCCCAAGAATACGCTGTCATAGGCCTCTAAAGTCCTAAAAGTTGGGTTATGAGGTTGATGAGTAAAAATGATTGTGAAAGATATCTCTGTTCTGTTATGGTTTATCAATGATGACTAAAAGATACATGTAAGAGGAAGTGAAATACATGTCCAAAACCAAAATTGATATGATCTATGCTTTGGAATGTAATAAATCTATTTCTGATTATTGAATTATGTATAAATACAGAAGCACTTTGACTGCTAATCAGTCAGGCTGAGAGATTCTCCCGACCATCACAGCCTGGCTCAATCCTTCCTTTGCCTACTCCTTGCTTCCTTTCTAGAACCTTTCAACCACTGGGGCTGGCCCCCAGCAGTGTGGATTTGATTATGTGATTGCATCCCAAACAGAAACAGAATGGGTGTTAGAGTGTGTGCCTGGCACTCCAGCCCATAGTTCACCAGTGTGAGTCCTCCACGATGTGCTGCTTGCACCCACATCCTTTTTTCCTTATTCTGGGCCAGAACTCATTCATTTCCCTCCCAGAAACACATACCAGCCCCAGGCCATCTCTCACTTTGTTCCAAATCCAAGGATCTTGACACCCCAAACCAAGGTTTGGGAGCAATAACACAGGCCACTGTCGACTACTACTAACTGTATGTTCTACTATGAGTCACTGACAATGGTTGCTGAGCTCAGAGCCAGTGACAAGACCTACAGCAATAACCTCCAACCATAGCACCTAAAGCTATAAGTCTTTGACCTGCAGAGACAGAAGCCATAGTCCTCTGTTTTTTTCAGGATCCAGAGCTGCAATTCTCTGGATCTGCTAGTTCACCTCAAAGGCCCTTGTCCCAGAATCACCAGCACTAAGGACAATACTTATTTCTCAATTCCAACCAGATAGAGCAAAAGCAGCCAGACAGAAATAAAACAGAACAAAAACCCTTCAAGTGTTCTTCCCCCACCCACATATTATGTAGTACTAGCTGTCCTGAAACTCACTATGTGGATCAGGCTGGCCTGAAATTCACAGAGATCTTCCTGCCTCTGCTTCCAAAGCATTGAGATTAAAGGCATGTGTCTGTTGGGACCTGAAGTTTCACAGATTAACAGGGAGCAGACCACTGAAGTCTGTTCACCAGAAGCCAACTTTATTCCATCACGGCAGGGCACCAAAACTTCTAGCTAGGTAAGACTAGCTAGGCAAGTCGGGTTTTAGCACTGTAACCATGAGGGAAGGCTGGAATCTTCTTTTTATAGCAGAAAATCAAATACAGGGTGGGTAGTTAAAGGAATTTTTTTTTTTTTTACATTTTTTTATTTTTATTTATTATGTATACAGTGTTCTGTCTGCATATATGCCTACTCGCCAGAAGGGGGCACTAGATCTCACTACAGATGGTTGTGAGCCACCATGTGGTTGCTGGGAATTGAACTCAGGACCTCAGGAAGAGCAGTCAGTGCTCTTAACCTCTGAGCCATCTCTCCAGCCCCCAGTTAAAGGAATTTCTACAATCATGAGGTTTGGCCTTGAGGGGAGTCAACAGGAATTTTTACAATCTTGAGGTTAGACTCTGAGGAGAGTGCATTCTAAGATTTACAACTTTTGATTACAGGGTGTTAGTTCAAGATTGCTATGAAAGCCTATGGCTATCTTGACCTACTTATGAGTCTGTCTTAATTCCTAATTAGCTGCTTTTCCTATAACTACAAGGAATATAGGGCGAAGGGTCATGTAGGAGTGATTACTGAAAGTTAACTTGTTTAAGGCAGTTGTTACCTCTGATACTCACATAGGTTATAGAACATATGTATCACATATATGAATAGGCATACAATTTTCCATATTTCTTGGATCTTCAGTGCCCCCATACTCAGTCAAAAAATACATCTATTTTTAGTTCATCTGGTTGTAAATTCAGTTTTATTCTCACACTGATCATACTAGGATAGTCAGAGATAGCATGGCTAAGGTCAGAGAGGAATTAGAGCGTAGAAGAAAGCAGAGAGAGCAAGAGGAAGGGTGGCTCAAAAACTGGTTCTCCACCTCTCTCTGGGTCACCACCCTCTTACCTTCCCTTTTGGGACCCCTTTTAGGATTTTTATTTTTGATGGCTTTTGGACCGTGGGCCCTTAATAGGCTCACTAAATTTTTTCGCCAGCAGGTAGATTCCCTAGCATCCAAGCCCATTCAGCTCCATTATCACTGGCTTGATCTGATTGATCGAGGGCTAGAAGAGCCCCTTGAGAGCCCCCCCTTTAATTCACCTCATTCTAATACTTAAAAAGGGCGGACATGCCAGAAGCAAAGACCTGTATTTTGAGATCTGCATTTTGGTTATAGCCATCTTAGGCTCACAAGTTAAGAAAAATATTTACCTCTATCCCCTCTGCAGGGTCTAGGATATCAACCTGGCATCTTATCTTCTAGCAGAGACCTGCAGGCACCAGGCTCTGGAATCAGTTAGCATTTTCCTTTGTTAGTCAACAATCACAGACCCTCAGTATTTACTTTTCAGCTAGGGATGTCTCCGGACCTGAATTCCAGCAGACCTGAGCTTCCTGACACCCTTCCCTTCCCCTCTTTGTCGTTTTGCTATATAACAGCCTCTGAGAGGGAATAAACGGAACGGCTCCATCAGAAATCCTGTCTTGCCGTCATGTCTCTTGTCTCCTTTCATTCCTCTCCACTAGGTTTATCAGGGACCCCCGTTCATATCCCGTGGGTCGGGATAGTAATCCTGTAATAATAACTGGTTAAAAGTCCGGTTAGAAATCTCTTATATGTGTTGTTGAAAAAAGTCTAGACAAGAATTTTATAAGACAGGGCACTGTTGGACTAGAAGTCCAAACGTCAGGGAAGAGTTGCTCCAGACACCATTCACATAACCACAAATTGATGCAAAAGCAAGAGGATTTTTATTCTGTCATGACAGGGTCCTTCAGGTTCTGGATATGAAGGACAACGATAGCTGTTACAGTCCATCTTTTAAAGCAAAAAGCCACAGACACAAGGAGGGTGACCTGTAGGTTGTTTTCCAACTTACTGGATTGGCTTATTCAAAGGGTTATTATCAGTGATTGGTCTGTTCCAGGGCAGGAGAATAGCTGCGTGATAAGGGAAACATCTGTAGGGGCGACTGTTCCTTTTGTGAACTGATAACATTCTAAGTTTGGCACATGTGCCGACTACCGGTATCCTGTTCTCCTAAGCAAACGGGATGTTCTCATGAGAGCAGGCTAGCTGCAGGTCCTGAGGGGGTCCTGAGGGTCTCAAGCAAACAGGATGTTCTCATGGTATAGCCGACTGCAGGTCCTGAAAATCTTTCAAACAAACAGGATGGTCTCACGGGAGCAGGCTAGCTGCGGGTTCTGAGGGGGGTCCAGAGAGAGGGTCTTTCAGGCACAACTAATAGGATTAAGAAAAGCAGGAAAAAGGGGGTTAAGAAAGGTATTATCTAATTCTGTATGTTGGAAGTCAGGCTATACCTGTGGGTGTTAAGCTCTGAAGGGAAAGGTATCTTGGACATCAGAAGCCAGGCTATACCTAAAGCTATGAAGGGAAAAGTATCCTAGATAGCTATAGCTGTCAGAATCCAGGCTGTCCTTACAGCTCATAGAAGAAAGCAATCTTGGTACACCTCTGTAGTGTAGCAAAAGGAAACAAAACCAAGAGCTCTGAGTGACACATACCCGGTACAAGGGGAGAAACAAGCGGTTAGAACAGATGGAGAAGAAAATAGTTGGAGAAGCACAAGTGTCTTAGTATGTGGTGGGACCCTGAAGGGTGTTGCAGGGAGTATGCCCAGTGGTGGGCAGCCCAAAGTGTGTAGAAGATTCTCAAAAGGTCAATAATTAATACCTTAAAGGCCGTTGCTAAGACTTTTGCCTGTGGAGTCAATGGTTCTTTCTCTAGACGTTTAAACTTGGCCCTAATATCAGGGAAACTTTGGGAGAAGTCATAAGAAGTTGTTTCCCATCTGGGGTCTCAGGATCCAGATTGGTATATTGATTGTAAGAGGGTCTTTGTGAGACAGTCTAGGAACTGAGTTGGGTCTCATGTTTGTCCTGGATGACCTCTTGGATTTTTTTTTTCCATAATTTACCTCTTTAAGGGTAGCCAGCCGGGCCGGGTGGTGGTGGCTCATGCCTTTAATCCCAGCACTCAGGAGGCAGAGGCAGGTGGATCTTTGTGAGTTTGAGGCCAGCCTGGTCTACAAGAGCTAGTTCTGGTACAGGCTCCAAAGTTACAGAGAAATCCTGTCTTGAAAAAAAACAAAACAAAACAAACAAACAAACCAAGAGTAGCCAGCCAGAAGGCAAGTTAAAAATTGATCCCTAGCAAGGATGCCCTGTGTGGTATTATAATTTCATTCAGGTTCCTGGTCAGGGGCAGCCTCAGTTCTGACTGGGGTGGGGGCAGCCTATCACTGATAAAGGAGAAAGAAATACCAGAGAACCTGGAGAGGAAGAGAAGGGACCATGGTCTGAGGCTTGTTAGTGTGATATAAAATAGTGCGAGCATCATCTGATTTGGGCCTCACAACTAGGAGGAGTTGTTTTTCCTTGAATGGCTTATGTGGTCCTTTTTATCAAGATGGGAGTGAGGTCACGTGGCAAAGATGGCTGTCAGTCATGTGGCTACCTCCATCCCAGTGTGGGAGAAAGCAGCTAAGGTGGCAGCAAGCCACATGTTTCCTTTAGATTACCCATGCATAGATGTTAAATTATCAACTCTGCTGTTTGGAGTTCTAAATTAACTCTTCTGTTGCAGATTCTACAGGCCCAATATGCTTACAAATCTTGAGGTACAGAAAGCTAACACAATAGTTTTACAAATCTTGAGATAAGATGTATCTTAACAAAAATTTTTTTTAAATATTTATTTATTTATTAGGTATACATTATTCTGTTTTGCTTGTATGCCTGCAGGCCAGAAGAGGGCACCAGACCTCATTACAGATGGTTGTGAGCCACCATGTGGTTGCCGGGAGTTGAACTCAGGACCTTTGGAAGAGCAGGCAATGCTCTTAACCACTGAGCCATCTCTCCAGCCCCTCTTAACAAAAATTTTAGAGAGTTAAAACAAAAACCAAGAGTGTGAGATGAGTGGCAATAGTCCCCACTGGGAATAGTCAGTCCCTTCTGTTTTGCTCTTCAGAGCAGGTGGCTCACCTGGTGTGGGACAGAGATTTTGGAAGAAGCCTTTAAATAAACATGCTTGGTTCTGGAGGAGTGGGAGCCAAATCCTAACTCTAGAGTCCGATTCTTTATTTATTTATTTATTTATTTATTTATTTTTAATTTATTTATTATGTATATAGTGTTCTGGGCACCAGATCTCATTATAGATGGGTGTGAGCCATCATGTGGTTGCTGGGAACTGAATGCAGGACCTCCAGAACAGCAGTCAGTTCTCTTAACCTCTGAGCCATCTCGCCAGCCCTAGAGTCAGATTTTTAATTCACGCATACCTAAAAGACACCTGAAACCCTATAAAGCTGAATCTAGTAAGCTGAAAACAAAGAAGGCTTAGAGATATGAAAATTTTGAGTCCTGGCTATGAGCAGAGGATGCTGAAGGAGGGAGCCGAGAGAAGCACCACCTGATGAAGAGTGTGTACGCTGTGTGTGCATATTGCTGCTGGCCTACTACTTTGCTCTCTCTAGGCCTGACTCCCACTTTGCAACAAATTTACAGACCCATCTATGGCAACTTAAAAGACAGGACATTTACACAGTGTGTGTGGAGAGAGGAGGAGACTAGACAAAAACAGGGATTGGAGCAGAGAAAGAGGGAATGGGGAAATCTTCCATTTCCCCACTTGCTCACGGTATTTGTAAAGGTCCCAAATAATATTAGGATCTAAGGTGCCATTAAGTGGCCCTTTGTATTGATTTTCTAAGGGCTATTGAAGCCATATTTGGTTGTAAAAGTGAATAAATGTAGTGCCCTTCAGGTCGGGTATCAGGTGAAGAGGTCGGAGGTTTTCTAAGAAGCATCCCAAGGGGGAATGACAGAGTATGGAAAACATATTTCCATAGATGAGAGAAAAGGAAAATGTTACTGTAGCCTGTAGTCCTGGGCATCCACAGGACTTAGGGAGAACCAAATGAGGACCAAGCTGTTCAGTGGGTCATCACCACACTCAACAGGGGTCAGGAACTTAGCCTGCCTGAGCCAGCAGAGAGACTCAGTTGCCTGGTACAAGGGCTTCTGTAGAGGCGAGAAGGCGAGAAAAAACCCGCGCTCTAGGGAGAGGGTCTCAAACACAGAAATGAGGTCACAAAAGTCACAAGGGCCTAAAGGAGCTGTGGGATTACGGGAAGTTCCAGAGGGAGGTGGGAGAAGAGGGCAGGAAGGGGAGCAATAGCCTGGTTTTGCCTAAGGAAACTACAGGATTGCAGCTACAAAGGTGGGGGGATGGGGTCAGGTGAAGAGGGTCAGCTGTATCCTTAAAGACTGTGTTTGGGGGTACCTTCACCTCCAAGAGTACTAGAGGGGTGCCAGACACTCAACAGTTACTTCCTCAGACTCAGGAAAACTTTTACGCTGGCCAAATGGGAACCTTACCTAATTGCTGCTGGTGGGTGTGGTGTTGAGTGTTAGGTGAACCAGAAGGTGAGTCTGTTGTGGGTGGACTGGTGGGATAGGGTCCTAGTGCAGCTCAGACCATGAGAGGAAATGCAGGGACTAAATGAGCCTATCTGAGTCACAGACACCAAGTGTAAGCATTGCAGCTCAGATGGAAAGGTAACTTGGCAGCCAGGAACCAAGGAATACCAAAAAGTCACACAGCACAACAAACCTCACACAAGAGATTTATTAGGAGGGAAAAAACCAGGAGGGTGGCTACTGCAGAGTCCAGGAATAAGAAAATAAAAATGCAGATTCCAAAAATAAAAATGTAAAAATAAAGAAATATAAAGTTATAAGTCTAGGAGAATGAGAACAGACTATCAGCAGTTTTCTCAGCAGATCAAGGATCATTCATTCACAGTGAGCTATTTTCTCAGATGCTTGGGAAGCTTAGGTCATTTTACAACTGGCTGTTTTATTTACAAGGCCAGAGCTTCTCCCTACAAATTGAGAGTGATGTCCTGGCCATCCCTGATAAATGACAGATGTGAACTGAGATAACCTTTAGGAGACAGAGATATGTGACCTCTGGGTTAGACACTGTCTCCGTTATGGAAGACTGGCACCACCAGAGAAGAGGCATAAGACTCCAGTTTACATCTGGAGGTACCAGGAGACAGTGGACAAATACAATGGTTTAATTGATGAGCTCTGATAATAAACGTTGTAAAGTATGGCAGTCGGTATCTGAGTTTTACCTTGAGATAGTGTGAAAAGCTTTCTGCTAGCTCCTAAATTCTCAGCCTAAGAACCAGTTAATCCTAATTTATTAACCTTCTAGTATTACTAGCAGTCCCTTTCTGACTAATTGCTAAAGACATCTGTTTTCTTGCAATTAGTGACCTTTGTTGTAATCTCCTCTGAAACATATTTCATAATGGCTGCCTAGTTACCCATTGACATTAGCACTCACTCCTCTCTTTAGGGTCTCTGCTGACTAACCCAAGGGTCAGGGCAAGGCTGTAAAAATTCCTTTGTTCGGAGCTAATGCCTGGTGTCCCTACTATAAGAAGTGGGTTCAGAAACCTGCCTTTTGCCACAACCTAACAAACACCATCTCTGGCTGTGGTCTCAGCTAGCTGATAAGCAAGCTTCTGTGCCCCGTGGTGTTTTATTTTTATTTTTTATTTTTAAGTTTTCTTCTGGTTTTCCTAGGATCTGGTTTCTGGAATAAAGTTTGCTTCTGATTTATTAGACTTGGTGGTGTTCTCATCTTTGCGTGACACCCCCCCCCCTCCCCCCGGACCCAACAGCTACCTCTGCTTGAGTAAAAAAACAGCAGCAAACTGAACAGGACAGAGAGCTTATATAGAGTCTCTTGGGAAGGGGGTAGAACTATTCAGGGTGGAGCTTTACAGGGTGGAGATTGGTGGGATTTTGCATCCAGAGACTGGGATTTTTACTCAGTAGGATGGGGGCAGTTTAGAATATACTGTGGGTGGAACCTGGCAGTTAGAAGTTTTTGGAGGAGGGTCCTGGACACTCATGTGGCTTGAGGGGCTTACAGATATATCAGTCAATTAACATGAACTTAGTTGCTACAAGTGTTTAAAAAATCAGCAGCATTGTTTGAGGAAGCCCAGAGGGCAAATCTATTGGGATTTAAATAGTATCCAAAAAGTATCCTGGTACAAAACGTAGATGACCTCCTCATAGCTTCCACCACTCAGGAGAATAAAGATAAACAACAAAAGGACTATTAGAGATTTTCCAAACCCTGGGATACAGTTCCAACCAGGAGACTTGGTTTGGATAAAGAGAATCCCTTCCCAGACCTCAGAACCTATCTGGAAGGGATTCCACCGGACCATTGTCACCATCCCAAACACTGTCAAAGTAGCTGGCCATCCGTTGGATGCATCACTCTCAATTGAAGGAGGCCATGGAGAACAATGGCTGATTGACCACCACCAGAACCTCTGACCTCTAAAGATAAGGTTGACCTGGGTCCCCTAAGTGTGGGTGTCATATTTCTTTTCTTCCTCCTCCCTGGGGGCTGGAGCTATAACCCATACAGTTCAGAAAATTGGGTATTTGAACTGAGATAAACAGAAAATGGAAAGATTCTCTTTAACTTAACTTTGGATGGCCAACCATCTCTCCACGTAGATCTTTGTACCCTTATGACCCTGCCTATTAGGGGACTAGGATGAAAAGGTGGGTCTAAGGATGGATTGCAGCCCTATTGCTATGGAGAAGGAAATTCAAGACCTCCAGTTCTATGTATGTCCAACAAATGGTCCATCCTCCTGTCAAGGAAATGGTAATTATTACCACGTTGACTAGGCTTGTAAAATAGAATACTCCTGGGAACAGATAGAAAGGGAGAAACCCGGGGCTGAAGAGATGGCTCAGTGGTTAAGAGCACTGACTGCTCCTCCAGAGGACCCGGGTTCAATTCCCAGCACCCACATGGCAGCTCACAGCTGTCTGTAGCTCCAGTTCAAGAGAATCTGACATCTTTATACCAATGTGCATGAAATGAAGTTAAATAAAGTTTTTTAAAAAAAAAAGAAAGGGAGAAACCCCTTCAACCTTTAATATTGAAATATGTATCCCCATGATCATTAAGGTAAAGGCCTGTATTTCTATAGGTACCCACTATTGGGTCACAGGGATAAAATGGGCAATTTGGCTTTATACCACTGAACAGTACTCAGGGGATTCATTTACCCAGAAAAAATACACACCCAAGAGGGTGACTCCCACAAGGCCCAATTCTGGTATGTTCCTCCTAATCCCAATCCTAAAGGAGAACCAAAGCTCTAGAGATCCTACCCCATTTCCCATGCTTGTCTTGACTACCAGAGAGCCTAGACTCGCACCCCTGTTTCATTCAAAGTCTTTCCTTCCGTGCTAGACATGTTATGAAAGGTCTGTTGCTTTTTAAACACTTCTGATCCAAAATTAGGGCAAGACTTCTGACTATGTCTGGATCCACGGCCACCTTTCTATATAGGAGTAGGATCCAAACCCAACTCTTTCCAATTGAACACTCTACCAGTTTTGAATGGAAACAGCCTAAAATTTCATTAGAATGCCTGCAAGAACTTACCTATATCATGTCTTCAGATTATAATCTTGCTTTCTCTCACCATATGAAAAGGAATATTCCTTATATTTGAGGAAACAAATGCTTCTTAGGGGACTGCATATTCTTTTATGCCCCTGAATCTACCTGGCCTGCTTATACTAACGGTTTGACTAAATGTGCCTTCTCCAACTCATTGGAAAGTCATACCTCCAGTTTATGTATATTGGTCTATGTTATTCCCAAGATATGCTATCCTACATTAAAGACATTATGTATCTATAGTGAAGAGGGGAGAGCTCATATTGACCCTGACTCAATGTTAACAAGGGTTAATTAAGCCCCAATTCTTGTCCTGATTTGAGAATGGGCAAGAATAGTTAGCACAACTGCCATAGGAAGCTCAGCATTTATTGTTTGATCCAAAACTTTAGGGAACTAATTTCCCAGGTAGACTTAAACCTAAGCCATTTGGAGAATTGTATTTCTAGGTTAGAGAGTCAAGTTGACTCCTACACAGAGGTAGTCTTTTGTTTGTTTGTTTGATTTTTTGTTTTGTTTTTGTTTTTCAAGAGAGGGTTTATCGAAGGTGAGGTTGTAAGGTTGGGTGATATATTGTAACTGTTTAATGATGATAATGATGGTGGAGGGATTAGATGTACAAGCTCCTAACCTCTTTTCTATGAGAGAGAGAGAGAGAGAGAGAGAGAGAGAGAGAGAGAGAGAGATTACTTAATGGGAAAGTTTCTATGCAGCAACCTCCAGTAAAGGATGAAAAGACCACCTCAGCTAAACTATCCCCCTCCTCTGGGAACCAGGAACCTGATAATCACCCACACGTGCACTAGAAACTTTGGGTACTTTCCCCCGGAACTCTCCATCCCCTTTGTAGTTTTTCTTCAATAGACCCAGTTCTTCAATAGAACTGGGGCAAAATGACCAGCAGATGACCTGCAGATAGATGTTTCTTCTTGTTTAACCAACCCAGCAATCGCCATAGCAACGATCCATCATAGTTAGCTGACCATTAAATGAGCTAGTCACAACAGCTGATAAATGACTTCTGTACCTTCCCCCTTTTGAATCTGCACTCCCCCTTTTGATACTGCACTCCCCCTTTTGATTCTGCATTCCCCCTTTTGATTCTGCACTCCCCCTTTTTGATCCTGCATTCCCCCTTTTTGATTCTGCATTCCCCCTTTTGATTCTGCATTCCCCCTTTTGATTCTGCATTCCCCCTTTTTGATTCTGCATTCCCCCTTTTGATACTGCATTCCCCCTTTTGATTCTGCATTCCCCCTTTTGATTCTGCATTCCCCCTTTTGATTCTGCATTCCCCCTTTTGATTCTGCATTCCCCCTTTTTGATTCTGCATTCCCCCTTTTGATTCTGCACTCCCCCTTTTGATACTGCATTCCCTCTTTTGATTCTGCACTCCCCCTTTTTGGTTCTGAGGTTTTTCTCTTTAAAAGAAGCCTGTAGTAGCGTTTTGACGTCCTTCTCCTCCCAAAGTTGGGGGAACTCTGTTGGGGCAGAAATATATATTCCTCTTGCTTTTGCATTAACTGCGGTGTGCGGATGGTCTCTTGGGGTGACTCCTCCTCAGTGATTGGACTTTAGGGTCCAAAAGGGAAAACTGGGGCTTGGGGGGTTTCCATGGTAGAGCGGGCATAAGTAGCAGGAGTACTGAAGGCTGCCAGTGGGCTAAAATTGGGTACCAGAGAGGAATAATTAGGGTGGCCTGCTGCTGGAGAGGGAGAAGGGGAGACTGGGGGGCTGGAAGAAGAAAAGGAGCTGAGGGTTGAGGCCAATAAGGGGGAAGCTTGACAGCTGGATCAGAAATGGCTTGTGCTTCATTCCTAGGAGGAGTTAGGTGGGGAAACAGGAAGAACAGAGATAAGAGAAAACTAGAATGTAGGGAATAGGGACTCTCCATTTCCACTATCTGAATGATCTGAGTACTATTTGGTTATCTAAGGGATACTGAGGCCAAATTTCATTACTTTAATCTGGGCCACACCTTCTGTTGGAAGCAGACCTTGATAGACCCAGGTCCCAGCAGATCCATGGTCCTAGCACAATCCCTGGGCACCTGGCACTGAACCTAGAGACAGTGAAGGAAACACACCCTAGATATGGGACCTGATCCAGCAAAAGAAACACTTTATCCCTGCACCCAGAGCCAGAGAAAAACACCCTGACCCTGAAATCAGAGTCAAAGGAACACACTTTGCCCCTAGAATCAGAGCCTGTTGAAATTTGCCCTTAAAATTTGGTCTTAAAATTAGAGCCTAAAGGATAAAAAGGGTCAGAGAAAGTATTTTGGCCCTGAAATCAGAGTCATCTCTGTAAACCAAGCTCAAAACAGCGTCTTTATTAACCAATGATAATAAAACATATTCACAGCATGAAGGGGGTCCCACATCTCATCTCTGCTCCTGGCATGAAACTGACCAATCACTGAGTAGGAAAGGAGGATCCTCTAGTAGAGAGGCATGACCTTTCTGGACTGTAGCCCGGGGAAATGGTAACCTCTAGTCTACAGATGCCACTCCTCACAGATCTTAGCCCAGGGAAGTAGTAACCTCTAGTGTAGGGGCGTGGCCTTTCCCTGACCCCTGACATCAGGGGCTCCTCCACCTTATGGGAGGAACTAATCAGAAGTTGGTAGTGCCCTCACCCCATAGGGGGCAGCCAATCCCAAGCCTTCCCCTCTATAAAAACCCCCTTCCAGCACCGCTTGGGGTCCCTTCTGTTGCTCTGGATAAATGGGGAGACCCAAGTTAACTTGCAATAAAGACTCTGCTTTTGCATCAGATTTGGGTTCATGGTTATTGAAAGACCAGGAAGAAAATAGCCAAAAATCTAAGCAGGAAGAGAAGAATCAAAAATCTAGGGTTAGCCGGTTCAGTGACTGTGTTTCAGAAACTAGCTGAAGATAAAGTTAGATTGTAATCTTGAGAATAATCTTGAGAAACGGAGTTTCCCTCTTGTGATTTTAGGAACTAGCTGATTATGACCTTGAGTGATCTTGAGAGGCAAGGAGTTGTCCCCTTGTGTAATGAGCACGGAAGCAGATTCTTCTGAATGAATAAATAAAGGGGGATCTGTAGTGTAGATTGTTATGGTTTTGGTCCCTTTAAGAGACAAGCCACACCCACTCCCCTCCCCATCTGCTGAGGCAGGCTGATCTTCAGCTTCAGGCCTGAGCTCGCTCTCTTTTCCATCTTCCTCTTGGAGAGGCAGCTTCGCTTTTGTCTCTCTCCCCACTTCTCTGCTTCCCCCCTTCTCTGTACCTTTCTCCTCTTCTCTCTCTCTCTCTCTCTCTCTCTCTCTCTGTCCCCCCCTTCACGCTTCCTCCTCCATAGCCCCCTGAATAAACATTCAACCTCACCCTGCATGTCGTGTCTATCCATGTTTCTGTCTTCTGCCCGCCCGCCATGTGTCTCCCTGCCTGGGACCAGCCATTGCTCAGGGACCAGCAGCCGTCCCTGCCTGGGGCCCACTGTCTGCTGCCACATGGCCCGCCACCACCGCTCAGGCCATCACTCTGGGACTGGCAGCCATTTCTGCCTGGGACTGGCTGCTCCCAGACCCCGCTGCCTGACACCACATGGCCCGCTACCACCATTTGGGACCTACAGCATTTCTGCTGCCTACTGCTGCGGGGATCTTGCAGCATTTTTTAAAAAACAACATAGATAGAGCAGGAAATTTATAGAATAAGAATGAATGTAACTTGGTGTAATGTAAAAGCATTTCTTCTTGTGTGTGGTATGGAAAATTACTAAGGTGAAATATTAATAGAACATTTGCCCGCTTGAAGGCTGCACCCAGCAACTGTGGTAACGAAATAATCTTGCCACACAAGAGGGACTCCCACCCTTCTGTGGTCAGTCGATACTGATAACCTGGGACATCTGGTTATCAGAAGGATCAAACCAGGGACAATTTCGAACTGATTTAAAAGAGATGGCTGAAGCAGGACAGTTATCTCACTTCTCACAATGGCTCTGGCACCAGGCCTCCATGGAAAGAGAGATCCTCCTAGCCTGCCTCCCGAAAAGCAGCAATATTAAATGCCTCGCCTAAACACTTAATGCTCTGTCTCCCAAGTACAGAACTTCGTCTCCCGAAAACTGATATTTAACATCTTACATCCCGAATGCAAATCCTCATTCCCTGAGAGTGGACATTGAAGGTCTGTCTCCCAAAACCAGACTAGATACTCTGCCTTTCAGAATGCTTTGCCATCCCAAGAGCAAAGATTCGTCTTCTGAGCAGACAGAAGGCTTTGCCATCCCGAGAGCAAAGCCTCATCTTCGAGAGTAGAGAACTAAAAGCCTTGTCTCCCAAGACTCAGTCACCCGAATAGCCGAGTCCAAGGCCCTACTAGATACCAGCCTGGAACATCAGAACCTTATCTCCCGAGCGCAGACTACGGGGTCAAGAGTCGATCTACACTACCCAGCCTCCAGTGCGGACAAGAGCCTGTTGGACTCTAGCGTCCAAACACCGAGAAGGAGTCACCCCCAGAGACCATCTCACACACCACAGCCCATGCAAAAGCATGAGGATTTTATTAATTCTGTCATGACAGGGTCCCCCAGCATTCAGGAAGCCGAGGGACCTCAAAAAGCGGGTACAGTCTACTTTTAAAGGAGCCACAGAAGCAAGGGGGGTTGTTCTTTGACTATTCTGATTGGCTTATTTGAAAGGGCTATTACCGCCAGGCGGTGGTGGCGCACGCCTTTAATCCCAGCACTCGGGAGGCAGAGGCAGGCGGATCTCTGTGAGTTCGAGACCAGCCTGGTCTACAGAGCTAGTTCCAGGACAGGCTCCAAAGCCACAGAGAAACCCTGTCTTGAAAAACCAAAAAAAAAAAAAAAAAAAAAAAAAAAAAGAAAGGGCTATTACCAATAATTGACTGGAGAGCTGTTGCCAGATCAGATGAAGTAAGAGGTCATTTTGACCCCATTTCCCAGGGGACCGAACCAAAGCGTATGTATATGGGTAATTGTTCAGGAACTGAGTACATGCGAGTGTAGCTGTTAGGTCCTTGGTTCCCAGGGGAGGAGGGGAAGCACTATGGCACAGAGGCTGAGAGGATTCAGAATTGTCAAAAATGGCTTCAGGATTGTCTTAAAGTCTTACAAGCCCAGCCTGAAGAAATTCAAAAAGCCTTTTTTAAGCCAGGGAATACCAGGTAGTATGATGCTATTTCATGTGTGTATGAGAGGTTAAGAGAAGAGCATAGATGAGTTAATACATAAGTTTAATGTGTGAAATGTTAAGAAATATTTTATGGATAATTGATAAGATTAGGAAATATTAATGGATAAGTTAAGGTTAAGAAGTTTTATAGATAATTAATGGATAAGTTATAGATAAGTAATGGATAAGTTAAGGTTAAGAAGTGTTTTATAGATAAGTAATGGATAGTTGTATTAAGGTTAAGAAGTGTTTTATGAATAAGTGATAAGTTAGATTAAGGTTATGAATTGGTTTTATGTATTAGGTTTAGTAGGATTAATAACTGTGATATTGAAGTGCCTGTGTGTTGCCCATTATGTTCCCCATGCCTAATGCGATTGTAAACCCCCATTGATGCATTGGATATTGAAGTTGCTAGTAAAGAATCATCATAAAAACAATTCTCTTGCTTGGTCTGGTTACTCATCACTCTCTGGGGAGAAGGGCACAGAGTCCTCATAGATATTACTCGAAAAGAACCTGGAGCTGAAGCTCGTAACACCTTGTGACTTTCTGTGACACCCTCCCTTGCCCCTTTCGGATTATTGCGCTGTGGTTTCTTCCTATAAAAACCCCTTCTCCAGGTCACTCAGGGTCGAACTCTTCCCCTGCGTGGGTTATGAGTCTCGGCCCCAGTGCACTGGTTCCTGTCTCATCTCATCATTAAAGCCTCGTGTGATTGCAGCAAGGACGGTCTCTCGTGAGTTACTAAGGGGGTCGTGTTATCCCGAGACTTGAGTGAGAGTCTCCCCAGCACTGGGGGTCTTTCAGTCATATTTTGGGGATCCAGACTTTGGGTGTAACAATATAAGTGAGAGGTACAGGCCCCACAGATTCTGTGAGTCCGTAGCCCTAGCACAACCCCCAGCAGCTCTCTGGGTTCAGAGTCAGGGAAAGAAACACACCCTGGAAATGGGACCAGAGCCAGGGGAAGAGAGACACTCTACCTCCTACCCCAACCTAGAGCTGGAGAAAACTCCCCAGACCCTGAAACCAGGATCAAAAGAATGCACTAAGCCCCCAGAATACCAAAGGTTTTCACCCTGGTCCCAAAATTAAGAGTCAAAAAGATAAAAAGAACCAAAGAAAGAAACACAGTTTGGATCCAAAATTGGATCCATCTCTGCCCCTGACACAAAACCAGCCAATCCCTGAGCAGGGAAAACAGACCAATCACTGAGTCCCTGAAGGCTTTGAATTCCCCACAGACAGTTACTGGCAGTTGGGAATTCCCCCTCAGGCCTGGAAATCCCCTTACATCACAGGGAGAAGCCAATCCCAAGCCTGGAAGTCTGGAATTCCCCTCACCCCACTCAGGGGCAGCCAATCACAAGCCCAGAGGCTTGGACTTCCCCATGTCTCTTCCCCTATATAAACTCCCACTTTTCAGTGCTGGGGAAGGGTTTTCTCCTGAGCTGTTCCTGTTGCTGCTGTCCCCCCTGCCAGCTGGATGAAGGGACCTGAGTTAACTTGCAATAAGGACTTTTTGCTTTTGCATCAGGAGATGGTCTCATGGTGATGCTTGGGGATCTGGACTTTGGGGGTAATCAGCAAGAGGCTTCTTTATTAATCACAAGTGCCTGTGGGTGACTCAGCAGCAGCTCTGACTATAACAGTTCTGGCTAGCTGAGCACACTGAACAAACTTTTAACCAGCTTTTAATAGGATTTTACAGGTTACATAATGGGGGGGGGGCATAGCAACAGAAATTTCATTGGTTCTTTACATGGCGGGCTTAGCTCAAGCTGGGGCCAGCCCCATGTCTGTCTTTAAATTTCACCGAAAAACCGCAAGGCTAGATCAAGCATACTTCAGCAAGTTGACAGTTTTGATAAAGTGTTCCAGGGGGCTGATTATTCCCTTTCCTTTGCCTAGTCAGTGAGTCTGCAACCCATAGATATCCTGTTTTAGCATCAGCTGAGCCTCGGGACTTTCTGTCTATAGCTCAGCTAAGTTTAGCAAATGTTAACAGGGTACTTGGGTGAGTTCGAGACCAGCCTGGTCTACAGAGCTAGTTCCAGGACAGGCTGCAAAACCACAGAGAAACCCTGTCTCGAAAAAACAAAACAAAACAAAACAAAACCAAACAAACAAAAAAAAACCCAAAACAAAACAGGGTACTTGGGTACGGGGATCTTTCGGGGGGTCTTTCAACATAAGGACCATGAAAGGAAGAAGGAGTGTTCTTCCCTGCTTGTCCTCACCTCCATCAGCACATCCATTCCTGCTTCGAGATCCCAGCAGACCAGCTGAGACACCCAGCCTTGTGGGACTGAGCAGCTGCTAGATTCTTGGGCTTTCCATTCACGACTTGCCATTGTTGGACTATAGCCTATAAGTCAACCAATAAATTTCCATGTGTGTGGAGAAAGAGAGAAATTCATTAATTCTGTGACTCTAGGGAACCCTGACTAATACAACTATCATAAAAGCCATGAGGGCATAGAGAAGCTGTGGGATTACAGGAAACTCTGAGGGGGAGGCAGGAAGGGGAGCAGGATAATAAAGGGTCACAAAAGCCCAGACTGGTCTAAGGAAAACAGGATTATACCTCTGAGGGTAGGAGAAATGGGGTCACAGCTCTAAAGACTGTGGCTGGGGGTACATCCGTCTCCACGACTACCAGAGGGGGGGCAGGTGCTCACTGGACTCTTCTTCCGACTCAGGCAAGAGTTCACATTGATCAAAGGGGAAAGTTAGTGAATTAGCCTTGGTGGATGAGGTGACATGAGATGGTGAGCTGGAAGGTGAGTCTGTTGGGGTGGGCTGGAGATGAGAGAGAGCGTCCCAGTGTGGCTCAGATCCCAAGAAGGAACACAGGCACCAGGAGAGCCAGCTGGCGTCATCACAGCAACGCAAGGGTTTCCAGCACAAGGGCATCTTGGCAGTTAGGAGCCAGGATATCATGTAATTGAGCCATGTAATCTCACACAACAGATTTATTGGGGAGAACAGAATGGCTTCTCCCTCTGAACAGAGAGACGGCAGAGGGCTGGAGGGAGGGAAAGGCTTTTATATGGCTCTTGGACCATGTGTTGTGAATTTAGTGGGAAAGTATAAGATAGAAACATTGGTTGGGCCAGGCGGTGGTGGCGCACACCTTTAATCCCAGCATTTGGGAGGCAGAGGCCAGCCTGGTCTACAAGAGCTAGTTCCAGGGAAACCCTGTCTCGAAAAACCAAAAAAAAAAAAAAAAAAAAAAAAAAAAAGGAAAAAAAAAGAAGAAAAAACATTGGTTGGCCTTCCATGCTGAGTCATGGGTGGTGGGGTGGTGGGATGGGGATTTCCAAGTCTCTGAGCTCTAGGTCAAACCCAGGACAGCGTGTTTTCTCTTTGGCCTTTGCCTTGGTCTTGAGATCAGGTCAGAGTCAAGGTGTTTTTTTTCTCGGCTCTTTTTCACCACTCTTATGTCTCCAGCTAGAGGGCTACACTGCCTTGCAGCAGTTGGTACTGAAAGACCCCCGTGGCAGGCAGTCTTTCAGCCTGAGGAGACCCTCCCAAGGAACAGCGAAACCACTATTCGGATGCAAATAGCAAGAGGCTTTATTAAGTACACAGGTACCTGGGGCGACTTAGTCTTTCGGAAGACAAGCGCGCCTGCAGACTGGGGGAAGGTCTTTTTATAGGAAAGAGGGCAGCAGAAGCAGATTACAGAAGCAAATGCATCGTTAGTGGTCAGTTGGAATGGGGCAAGGGGCACAGGTGGTTTTTCCTCTCCCAGCACAGATGTATGGGAACAGATATCCTGTTAATTGATGTCCTGTCCTAATCTATGGATATAAAGATCCTGTTTTGCAGCCAGGGACCCTGACCTTACTCTGCACTTACAGTCGTTCGTCAAAAGCTTTGTGAAATGACGTTACAGCAGATAAGCTGGGATCTTTCATAGGGGGAGTTGTCTCTTCTGTGAATTACTGATATTCTAAGTTGGGCACATGTGCTGACTATAGGCATCCCGTTTCCCTAAGCAAACGGGATGTTCTCATTAGAGCAGGCCAGCTGCGGGTTCCTTATCGCTTGGGGCCAGATGGCTGACCGGCTGACCGCAGATATCTTGCCTGGCTTCTCCGCCCTTGTTTTCAAGTCGAACTTCCCTGCTCTAATTACTTGCGTTGCTCCAAAGTTTAAGCCTTGCAAAATGGCGTTACTGCTGCTTAGTGAGTGGGGGTCTTTCAGTACAAGAGAGGTACATGCATTTACCTCACAGTCGTGTTCAGTGATTCCCCCAGGTCTATGACTAATGAGCAGCAGCATCGAGACCAAGGTTCAAAGACACAGGAACTGCATACGACAAGAACTATGACCTCTGCCCCTTTCATTCTTTAAACTGAATCTTAATCTGGCAGAAACAGCAGCAGGTAGCTCAGTAGGATTGGGTTTAAGGAGAAAAATGGGAAAGTCCGTGATATGATGAGTTGATAAGTCCTGATTGGTCATGTTTAGCCAAAAAGAATTTTTGATAGCTGGACCTGGGTGGTAAGCTTCAGGAATGAGTCAGGCATGAAGAAGTGGCCAAATGAGTCTAGTGTGGAGGCTAGTGGTTTAGCAAAAGCAGGGACATCAGACCAGGACCCGTGCCATGTTTGCCATGTGTATGTGCCTGTTAGAGTCCTTCAGCTGATTCATCCATCCATCTATCATTATCTATCTATCTATCTATCTATCATCCATCCATCATCTCTCTCTCTCTCCCTCTCTATCACCTGTCAATCACATGTCTATCTACCTATCTACTATCTGTCTATCCATCTGTCTTCATCATCATCTACATATTTTTCTTTTCTTGGGTTGAGATAAATCTCTTGTTGGGCGGTGATGGCACACACCTTTAATCCCAGTACTTAGGAAGCAGAGACAGACGGATCTTTGTGAGTTCGAGGCCAGCCTGGTTTACAGAGCAATTTCCAGAGCCTGCTCTACAGGCTCCAAAGCTACAGAGAAACCCTATTTTGAAAGAGAGAGACAGTGAGCGAGAGCGAGAGCGAGAGCGAGAGAGAGAGAGAGAGAGAGAGAGAGAGATGAGGGGGGGGGGGTTGTATCTCTGGCTGTCCTGAAACTAGGTAGGCCAGGCTGGATTCAATCACTCTCAGGGATCTTCCTTCTTCTCCCTCCAAAATGCTGGGTTTAAAGGAATGCTCCGCTAAGCCCCAGGGAGGGTGCATTTCTTTTGTGTAGTTCATAGAAGTTGCCATCCCATCTCAAGATCTCAAGATCAGTCGGGCGGTGGTGGCGCACGCCTTTAATCCCAGCACTCGGGAGGCAGAGGCAGGCGGATCTCTGTGAGTTCGAGACCAGCCTGGTCTACAGAGCTAGTTCCAGGACAGGCTCCAAAACCACAGAGAAACCCTGTCTCAAAAAAAAAAAAAAAAAAGATTATGAGATGATCATCAGCTTATCTTCAAAGAATTACAACTTGTCTGAACTGCAAGTCTCAGCCCCATCCCAATTGACCAATTGACTGAATCCCTTATATTTCCGCCCGCGATTTTTTTTTTTTTCCTTCAGAAGTCCTCCAGGGATTCTGGTGCAAATTCCAGGTGCAGGGCGAGGCTTCTTCTCTCTTTCCCCTCAGACTGCGGAGACTGCAGAGGCCGTATCTGTCAGGCACTAGGACCGTGGCCCTGGCGCAGACGCCCGGGGGCGGAGCACAGAGCCTGCTCAACCCGCCCAGACGGAGGCCGCCACCGGAGCTCGGCGCGTTCCGCGCTAGCGGAGGCCTCGATCCGTGCTGCAGGCGAGTGAGCACCCACAGAAGCGGCAGGTCTGCTGCGAGCGGGCTTTTGTTCTTTGCTCGGGGCTCGGGGTTGGGTCTCGGTCACCTCCGTCTCTGCCGAGGGGCGCCGCCAGCATTCCAGCAGCCCTTTGGGGTCGCGGTGCGGGTGTGCGGTCTGCGGTTGTTGGCCTGACGTAGCGGGCGGGCTTGTTGCAGCTTCACGTTCCTTCCTGTCTCGGAAGGAGAAGCAGAGCTTTGTTTTGCTTTTCGGTTTCTTTCTGGTTCGTCTTCCGCGCCCCCACACCGCCTCCGCCCCTGCGACCCAGCGGCATTACCTTGTGCTCCGCCCAGGCCTGGGCGAGCGCCGCGGGCCGCAGCATCTCGGAAGCAGTTTGCATTTGTGGTACTTTGAGTGCTTTCCTAGAAAAATGAAAAAGCAGGTGAAGTGTGTGAGCTTGGCGTGCATTCCAATAGGCCAGCAGCAGAACTTGCGTGGGCATTTAGATAGTCTGCTAAATATGTTACGTTTAAGGGGAGCCTTAAGTTTGTTGCTTGTTAACATGCTAAGGTCTTAGTAACTGCTTCCCTAAGCCCTAGTCGGATTCTCTTTTAACTAACCCAATAAAAAAAAGGCTGAAGGGGCCTGTGCTTTCTGTAGTTGTATGTTGAAGTATTTTAGCTTTGGAATTATAGGACAATCGTGGAGTTGGAGAAGTGCACTTCAATTCTAGTGGCAGGAAATATTTTGAGACTAGCCTAGTTTAGTGTTTTTTTTTTTTTTAAGCATAGCTAGTACCAATTCAGTAAACTTAGTATGCTCTCAGTACCATTTAGAGGAAGATAGATTTGGCCTTTAATCTTAAAGACGTTTCTTGCTTTTCCTAGGGTCAAAGACGTGAACACACTCCTTGTGGAAGAGACTAAAAGGTAAAATTGTATTTACAGGTAAGTCTGCGCTTTAAAAAGCCTGTCTAGTTCTACCTAACTATTCACATTTTACCATGGAGTAATTTGTTTTTTGTATTTACAGGTAAGTCTGCGCTTTAAAAAGCCTGTCTGGTTCTACCTGATAACTATTCACATTTTACCATGGAGTAATTTGTTTTGGAATAAAATGTTGAATCAATACTGGTTAAACCTACAGAACTTGGCCTGTCATGGTTTGCCTGCCTTTAATTCCAGCATCTGGGAGGCCAAAGCATGCAGATCTCTGCGTTGGAGGCCAGCCTGGTCTGCAGATCAAGGCAGGTCAGCCGGAAATACATAGAGAACCCCTGCCTCTAAAAACCAAGAAAACAAAAACAAACTTCCCCCAAACAAAACCCTCACAGAACCAGTGAGACACAGTGGACTTGGTGACAAAGCTTAAGAAATAATACTGTTGGCATGGTGCTTCTCTGGGAATGATTGCTACCCTGGGAGAGGTTGTCTTAGGTGGTGAATTAAGGCTACCTAGGCAGAGGCTAGCTCTTAACTTTTGGTGGGAATGTAGTACCAGAGGTTTTTCTTATTTAAATGTTTTCTCAAATTTGTTTTATGGGTGTGTTTTGCCCACATGTAAGACTACTTTGTATGTATTTGGTGTGTGGCGTCTGGAAGAGGGTGTGGAACCTCATGAACTAATGTTGCAGGCAGTTGTCTATCCATGTTGGTGTTGGGATCTGAGCTCAGGTCCTCTTCTAGGGCCACAAGTACTCTTAACTTTTGTCATCTCTTTCAGCTCCTACACGCAGTGATCTCTAGGAGTTTCATCCGCTGAAGGGGCCTGTGCTTTCTGTAGTTGTATGTTGCAGTATGTTACTTGTGTTCTGGTGTTGGTGCCTCCACTTGGATCTTCCCCTCACTAAAATCTCAGAAGAATTTTACTTCCCTGCTTTAACTTCCTCATCTTTAAAATGGGATAACAGTAGTAGTACCTCTGCCTCCCAAGTGCTGGGATTAAAGGCAGTGCTAGAACAGTCTTAAAATAGCTCCTGGTATATAGTAACTTGCTTAATAGAGTTTAGCTTTTATCTTGTTAGAGGAAGTATATATTTTAATGGCGTTAGACATTTTAAAGCTATTCCGTCTTATAGGCAGTTCAACTTTTTTATTTAAATTAATAATAATTGATGAGCTTTGCATGTTAAACCCTTCTTTTGTAGCTTAGGCTGGCCTTGAACTTGCTGTCTTGCTGGGGGTGACACTTCTGGATCCTTCCAGTCTTCCTGAAGCTGGGGTTAGATTTGCATTCCCTAATCACAGTTTTTTGAAGTCAAAATTCCTTGGCTACAGTAATCCTGGCCCTAGTGTTTTTTTTTTTTTTTTTCCTTTTACCTATTTGATTAGTTCCTTCTCTTTTACATTATCAGTGACACATGATTTTAGGAACTCAAGTCAGCTGCTTAGGGAGTTGTAATCTTGTGAAAGTTTAGTAAGGGTAAACTTCAAGCATCATTGTTTTTAGCAGGCTTCTCTTCCCTTTTCTTTGGAAACAAATACCTGTAAAACAAGTGGGAAGCATTCAGTTTGAGGTAAAGCAAGGATTTTTACCAACCCTGGCTATAGAAATGCAGATGAAATGCAAACTAAAAAACCTTAAGACCTTGAAGAATTCTGATTTTTTTTTTCCTGAGGCAGCTGTATGCTAAATGAAGTTGGTAGCTGTAAATGAAAGAGGTGGGTAGAGTGGACCTTGTGAGGAGATACAGTCTCAATTGAGATTAGAACTATCTTGATTACTATCTTTGAGCCCTGCTATTCTCTGCCTTGGGTTCTTACCCAGTCTTAGACCAAGAAATCACAAAATCAGTTTATTTTCATATGAAGTAAAATGTATAAATTGAGAAAAACAGGGTCAATTAGAAATCAAACAAATGTTGCTTCAAAGAAAAGGATTTTTTTTTTTAAAAAGGAACAATGAGGTGAAATACCTAGTTTTGAGCAATTTTGATTGGTCTTGCTAGTTATTTAGAATGAATTTAAATTGATGCAGGCAATCTATTCATACTGCTTAGGTCAGTGTGACTAGTTGTTTTAGCTTTCAGTAATCCAGTAATGCCTTAAAGTGTAAGGGGGGGTATGTGCACTTGGAGTCCAGAAGAGGGTGTCAGACCCCCAGGAAATGGAGTTAAAAATGATTATAAGCTGCCTGAAATAGGTGCTAGGAAGTTGGGTCTTCTGTAAGATTTGGTTGGTTGGTGGTGGTTTTCTAATTTCCTTCTTGTCTCTCCTTCTCATTTTGGTTATTTGAAATAGTCTCTGGCTGTCCTGGATCTCATTTCCTGAGTACTGGGATTAAAGGTGTGTGCCACTATTCCCGGTTGCTTAAAGTTGTCTTTTATGTTACTGTAAATAGAATAACTTTCTTAGTTTCCGGCTTAATTATGTAGAAATGCATTTTTTTCTTTTTCTATCATTTTTTTTCTTTTATTGACAGAATTCCTTGTATAGCCCAGACTGCCCTCAAGTTCATGAACTTCCTGATTCTCTCTTAGAGTGGTAGGAACACCACTTTAGTAATAGTATATGTTACTGTACTTGGCTGGTTTTATGATTGATCTTGTCTATGTGACCTAGTCGAGCTAGTAGTTTGTTTTTGAGACAAGGTGTCATGTCTTAAACTCACTATGTAGTTAAGGATGATTCTCCTTCTTGTCTGTACCTTCCAAGTGGTAGAATTACAGACATGAACTGTCATGCTTTTTTCAAACTTAGTTTTTTTTTTAATTTATTTATTTATTATGTGTATAGCATTCTGTCTGATGTATGCCTGTAGGCCAGAAGAGGGAGCCAGATCTTTTTTTGTTTGTTTGTTTTTATTTTTTCGAGACAGGGTTTCTCTGTAGCTTTGGTGCCTGTCCTGGAACTAGCTCTTGTAGAGGCTGGCCTTGAACTCCCAGAGATCCGCCTGCCTCTGCCTCCCAAGTGCTGGGATTAAAGGCGTGCGCCACCACTGCCGAGCTGGGAGCCAGATCTTATAGCCATCCTGTGGTTGCTGGGAATTGAACTCAGGACCTCTAGAAGAGCAGCCAGTGCTCTTAACCTCTGAGCCTTCTCTCCGAACCCAATCAAGCATAGTTTTTAATTTACTTTTTAGAACAGGTTTCTTTTGATTTCCAATATAGAGAATGATATTTTCTACAAATTGGTAACATTCTTTTATCTGGAAACTGAAAGTTAACTTTCATCCACTCTGGATGCTTTATTATTTGTGTCTGCCGTGAACAGAACACCTAGTAAATGTTGAGTACAAGTGGCGAGACTGGGCATCCTCTCTCTTAATGTTACTCCAAGGACATTAAATATAGCCATGGTTATTAGTGCTCACACACCTTGATTGTATGTAGATTTTTGATTGTGGTTACAATGGGTTTTTTTTTTTTTTTGAATCTTCATCCTCTTTGTACTCAGGACAGTTATACAGGGATGCTACTAGTAGAACATCTTTGTTCTTTTGGCCCAGGGATAGCAATGCTTGTACATACAGAGGCCCATCTCCTTTCTGGCAAATACCTGGAGTACTCTGGGGGAATTACTTCTTGAAGCCCCTTCCTATGAATATTGATGGTGTACTCTTGGATCTGCCATTTCAGTTGGTGGCAGAATGGCCCTTTTCCCCACTACCCTTCTTTGTTGGCACCATTTTCTTGGGCTCAAGTTGAAAGGAAGGACAAGTTGGGGATCATTATTATTATTATTTTGGTTTTTCAAGACAGAGTTTCTCTGTAGCTTTGGAGCCTGTCCTGAAACTAGCTCTTGTAGACCAGACTGGCCTTGAACTCACAGAGATCCGCCTGCCTCTGCCTCCTGAGTTCTGGGGTTAAAGGTGTGCACCACCACTGCCCGACCTTTTTTTGTTTTTAATGTTGGGAATATTTTAAATAAGATTTCTCTATACTTTTTGAGATCATCTTATTTTCACCCTTTTTGACTCTTTCATTGATTCTGCATTAATTTGGGTTGTGTAGCCAATTTAGGATTACTAGGGTACATTCCAGAGTCATTACATAGTTAATATACACTTATTTACTTGATTGCATTATTTTTGTTGAGGGGTTCTATGTCTATATTTGTGTGAGGCTGTCTATTTGGTTCAGGGTAATATTGACTTCCCATAATTCAGCTGGGTGGATTTCCCTGTCCATTGTGTAAAACTTACTTTAAACCTTTGTACCCCACTAGTGGTGTTGTATTGAGATGTGCTGGAATCTCTTCTGCTTTCTCTCTCTCTCTCTTTCTTTGACACTGTTTCTCTGTGTAGCCCTGATTGTCCTGGAACTTAACTCAATGTAGACCATATTCACCTCGAACTCTTGAGAGCTCCACTTGCCTCTACCTCCTTGATCCTGGGATTAAAGCAGAAGCCAATTACCAGTCTGAGGTGCTGGAATCTTTAGGAGGTGGGACAGACTAGCGGCTGTAAGTCATTGGGGTGTGTCTTTAGGAACTGTCTTGTCTTGGCCCCTTTCCTTTTTGCTTCCTATGATTTTGTACTTTATGAGTTTGAGCTATTGTGATAGACTTCACTATAAGCCCAAACAGCAGAGCTTGCCAGCCATGAGCTGCAACTCTTCGAAACCATGAGCCATGATAAACATTTTCTTTGTACAGCCTTTTCTGACTTGGAACTTGGTATGTAGAACAGGCTGACCTCCAACTCATAGAATTCTACTTGCTTCAGCTTCCTCAGTGCTGGGCTAATTAATGTCTTTATGGTTGAATTAGTTTTGGTTATACTGTCTCTTCACTGTTGGTAGTCACTTGTTTATATTCCCTTACAACGCTTGGTTGTAAGGTTGATGATGTTCCTATTTTGTTCTTGATTTCACCATTCAAATATTTTCATGGTCAGTCCAGTAAAGGCATTGGTCTTGAACTTTTCTAAGAACTAGCTTGTGGTTCTGTTGCCTTTTCTATTTCTGTATTCTTACTTAGAAACTTTCATAGCAGAAGGTAATAAAATAGGGCCTGGTGTAGTGGCGCCTGCTTTTAATTCCCGCAATAGGGAGGCAGAGGCAGAAGGATCACTGTGATTTTGAGGCTATCCTGGTCTGCAGAGTGAGTTCCAGGATAGGCTCCAAAGCTACACAGAATAACTCCGTCTCAAAAAACCAAAAGAAGAAAAAAAAAAAAATGGAAGCCATAAGATACCCATAGAGAATGTCCTTGAAGGTAACATAATAGCCTTAGCTTTCTGAAAGGATGGAAAAAAAGCAGCCTGGTGGTGATGGTGCACGCCTTTAGTCCCATCACTTGGGAGGCAGAGGCAGGTGGATCTCTGTGAGTTCAAGGCTGGCCTGGTCTACAAGAGCTAGTTCCAGGACAGGCTCCAAAGCCACCAAGAAACCCTGTGTTGAAAAACCACCAAGAAGAAGAGGAAGAAGAGGAAAAGGAGGAAGAGGAAGAAGAAGAAAAGAAAGCAGGATTCTTAGTCTCAAAAACCATTTGTGACCTTTAAAAAATAGCTTAGGTCAGGGCCAGAGTGATGGCTCAGAGGTTAACAGTACCTGCTGATGTTGGAGAGGCCTGTGCTAGTTTCCCAGCATCCAGACAATGGCTAACAACTGGCTGGCTGTGACTTCAGTTATAGGGTATCTAATGGCCTCACCTTTGAGCAATCATACACTTACATGAAGGTAAAAAACTGATACACATAATAAAAATAAACCCTTAAAAAAATTAAAGGTTTGAGAGAATATTTTTATATGTGTTAAATTAATAACACAGCTCAGTTAGAAATGACAGTATAGTCTTACATACTATCATTAATATTTTTCAACCCCCCAATAAGATAGTAGCTTTTCTATTTTTTTTTTCTCTTTTGAATTCTACTAATAGTTGGCTTATTATTACAAAATAGTTGAGCAAGGCTTGATGGTGCATCTAATTCCAACACGTGGGAGAGAGAGTCAGGTAGAGCTCTGAGTTTGAGTTCTAAGCTATCCAGAGACCCTGTCTCACACAGACACACACATCCCACTAGTTTGTTTTTACTTTTCTTTCCTTTAATTTCTCTCTCTCTTTCTTTCTTTCTTTCTTTCTTTCTTTCTTTCTTTCTTTCTTACCATTTTGGCATAGGCCAGTATACCAGGACTCTCAGACTGAAGCCTATGGATCACAAATACCAGATTAGCCTCTGCTATGTAATGAGTTGTTGGCAGCTTGGGCTAGGCATCATGACTGAAATTTATTGTTCACTCTGGCACTAAAGACTAACTGCTATAAATCCTGACAAGTCTGTGTATTTAAATTCTATTTGACCTGGACCAGCAGGTCATTCTTCAGTAACAGGTTCCTGAGAAGGAGGATGAGGAGATGAAAAATAAAGAATATGGGAAAGCTGAGGTCTGGGGGTCTTATGTTTTATGCCGAGCACATTTATTTTTCTAGACTTAAAATTTTTTAAATATCAATCTTAAAAACCTTCATACTGTCAGTAATAAGTGTGTAAATAAAGAATAATACAAAACTATTATTCTTAGTACAGTACACTGCAATCTGAAATCTTAGATATTGTGGGTTTTGTCTTTTGTTTATTGAGAAAAGCATATGAAGAATACCCGAACGGTGATTGACTTCGTATGTAATCTCTCTGTAAGATAGGCATCTTTTCTCTGTGTGTTTTGGATTAGCAGCCAACACCTGGTCCCTTGTATGTAGTTTTGGTGCTGGGAGATCTCTCCAATAGTTTCTTTAATGTGAAAGTTTAGATGGTGCCATCTTTCTTCTTTTGCTACTACCACATTCCTCATGAAATTATCTGGCTGTGCCGAGCACGTTTATTAAGAACAGCATCTTGTATATGATTTGCAGGGAGAAATGGGAGAGAATCAGGAGAAAGCTATCATATAATAGGACAAAGTCAGCTGGACAAAATCAAGCAATGATGTACAAAGAGACACAGGATATCACAAATGCATCACAAACTGAACATTCAGCATCCTTGAGACTGATAACTCCAGTCTTCTTCAGGGGGGCAAGCTAAGTTCTTAGGAATTGAAACCTAAAGTCCTTTGAGGCCCTTGGCCTCTGCCAAGTCTGCTCCTGGGCAAGAACACCGACTAGTTCCCTTTGTCCTTTCAGCAGGGCTTCTGGGAAAACACAACACATGCCTCCAACAGTGGACAAATATTGTGACGAGGGTGACTTATATTTTAGAATTAGTTGCAATTCAGTGGTTTCCATCCCTTCTAGGCCAGCAAACTTACGTGTTGGCCAATAGGACTCCCAGGAACTCCCATTGGGTGCTAGATGTGAGAAGATGTCCTTGAGTAAATGGTATTTTTTTCCTACTGTTTCTCTATCCCAGGATAGGCCAGTTAAGAGGTAAGATATTTTGGCAAAATATGACTACTCCGAAAGCTAGTCCAGTGAGATGGACAGCTCTGCCGCAGCAGTGTTTTAAACAGGAATGTCACCGTAGGCTCCTGTTTGAATGCTTAGTCACCAGGGAGTGGCACTATTGAAGACGTGTGGCACTGTTGAAGCCCAGGCCAGGCTTAGCCAGTCTTGTGCTCTGTTTTTCCCCTCTCCTCTCTACTTCCCCTTCTTGTGAATCAGGGTGTAGCTCTCAGTTTCTTAGTGCCATGCTTGCCACCATATTCCCTGCCATGACGATACATATGGACCTTCTGAAACTGTAATCAAGCCTCAAACATGTTCTTTTGTAAATTTCTGTGGTCATGGTATCCCTCGACAGTCATAAAATTTGTCTTGCTGAGAAGCTGGTTTATGGCAGTTTCAATCCCTCAGATGTCTCTTTGAAACCATTTGGGCCTATTGAATAGGAATTACTCAGTTCTGCATAAGGAGTTCTGTCTACCAAGAGGCACAATCAGCTTGTTCCTTGTAAGGAGTGATACTTGACATTTATGTATGCTTTAACTTAGTTTGTATTCCAACAGAGTCAGTCAACTGTGTCTCTATGCCTGTGTTTGTCTCTCTATTTTTGACAAATGATAATTCAGGATGCTCCCTCGCTGGGTATCTTCACATACAGGTGTGGATGCACATCTGATCCTTATTACCTAGTCACTGGGTAACTTAGGTTTTTTTTTTTTTTAATTTATTTATTTATTAAAGATTTCTGTAACTTAGGTTTTTATTTATCTTTTCTTTCCCTTTTTTCCAATGTCAGCCTGCTACCTTCTTATGCTCCTTTGTTTCTTTCTCATTTGTAGTCTTACTGGCCTGGAAGTTACTACATAGCTGAGGCTGATCTCGAACTTATGAAGCTCCTGCCTCAGCCTTTCAAGTGCTGGGATTACAGATGGGCAGTACTGCTGACCCTAGCTTAGTTCTGCAGATCGTCTTAAGTATCTTCTTTAATGTGTTTATATTGTTTATGTCGGGGTGAGGTGTCCACCTGAATACCTGAAGTGAGCGTTCACAGGTCAGAGGATAACTTGCTATTCTTTTTAAATCTCCTATCATGTGAGTCCTTGGGATTGAACTCAGTGTCATCCTGCTTGGTGGACAGCCGCTCCTTTGCCGCCTGAGACATTTTGCTGACCCAGTTCTACAAATCTTAAAAAGTGAAAAATGGAAATCCTGGGGACTAATCCTGTCATTCATCAGCTGCTCCAAGTTCTTGATGATTGCCAAACCCTTGGTAACCTAGTAATGAATGAATAGAAATAATCGACTTTGCTTTATTAGTCATGGTTTCCCATGGTCTCCTTGTGCCAAGAAAGCAGAAGTACCCTGTCATATGACTTCTGAGTTACAGCTGTGACTCGGGACAGATAGCTGAGTCTGTCATACCTTGTTACTGTGCTCACAAGGTGGACTCTGGCTGATGGAACCACTAGAGATACTTTAAGTCCTTTCCATCATTAACCCCAGCCTTCATTTGGTAAGATCTAGGCTTCCAGGCTCACAATTTTTTTTTTTCAAACACTGACGTTCTTGTAACTGAACAGGATCTGAATAACCAGGGTAGACCCTGGAGTGTGGGCTGTAGTGACCTATAAATAACAGGAAGAACAATCCGTCAGATGTCTCTTTGAAACCATTTGGGCCTATTGAATAGGAATTACTCAGTTCTGCATAAGGAGTTCTGTCTACCAAGAGGCACAATCAGCTTGTTTTTTGTAAGGAGTGATACTTGACATTTATGTATGCTTTAACTTAGTTTGTATTCCAACAGAGTCAGTCAACTGTGTCTCTATGCCTGTATTTGTCTATTTTTGACAAATGATAATTCAGGATGGACTTGAAGTAATTCTCTTGCCTCTTGTTTCCCAAGTGCTAGGATTATATGTGACAGGTCTGACAGGAGTGTTGTCTCTGAAGGCTTATACTTCCTCACCATACAGTAACCTACTATGTATACTTAGAGGTAGTTAAGACTGTATAGATAGTTAAGACCACCAGCTTGGCTGGGCGGTGGTGGCGCACGCGTTTATTCCCTGTTGGGGACCCTTCCCCAACAACCTTGGTTATGGATGACCCTAGGTAGTGCCACAAAAATCAGGACATGGGATGCAGAGTAGGAGATAGAACTACATACTTTATTGCAAAGCCAGTGCTCCTTTATAATACTCAAATCACGATTCAAATTAGGTTCCCATAATACTTGAAAATAGTTACATAGACTAATAACTTTGTTGCAAATAATTTCAAGAGCTTCATGCCCTTGTTAATCTAAACAAAAAGCCTGGTGTTATGGGAATAACTTTTGCTGTTATAGAATATGTAAAAACACCTCATCAGAAGACAAACCACAGCCTAATCAGAGCCTTGGAACTACAGTGCACATCTGTGTTCTCAACGACTGACTATTGTCAACACTCTACTGATGGGAGAGGTTTGCCTCTTCCTGACTTGGTTTGCCAAGCCTGTCAGTGAGAATGCTACCTCAGGTCATTCCTGCACAGAGTTTCTGTGCCGTTCAAAGCTAGCCCTCCACATCTTCCTCCTTTTTCTTTTTATAATGAGTTAGTTTGTTGATCCACATATTTAACAGCAATTCTTTCATGCTCGACTGATGAGGCTTAATGAGCAGTAAATAAAACAGTAGCATAAGCAAACCTATAAAACAATAACTACTATCCCCATACCGCCAGCGGTGTGGAACAGACAAACTTTGTATCCAAGCCTTAGGGGTCTAATCCCTCTAATTTTTCAGCAATCTGTTGAGCAATGTCAGCATCTGTCATCTCTGGAAACCTCTGTGCAAATGTAGATTCAACATTAAAATGCAGTTTTTCAATTTCCTGTCTTACAGATTCATTAAAAGCTAAATCAGTAACACAAAAAGTAGTGGAATTCCAATCACAACGTAATCTTTGTTCATTCTCTAACATCATCATCACCTTTTCTCCCAACCAGGCTACCATCTGCTAAAGCATCAACTTCATTCTGTAATCTGCCATCAATTCCAGCTTGCTGGGACCAAAGTTCATGAGAATCTTTATGCCAAGCCTCAACATCATGTTTAGTCTGCAACAAATTGTGCAAGGCTATTCCAGATACCGTGGCTAGCGTCACAACTGAAATTAAACTTAATCATACAGCAACAACTGTGAGCAAGGACCGTTAACTGTATCATCGTTCCTTGTAGCTGGAGACATTCTGGTGACATTAACATCACAGGCAGTGCTATCCATTCAGAACATGTATTAGAAACATCCCATGCGGGCCCCAGTTTATCCAAGTGTTATTAATAATTTTTCCAAATTTACCTAAACAATCATTCCAAATAAAGGGTTTATATTGCAAAGAAATGTAAGTGAAATCTGTGCATACTGGGAAATGAATAAATGATTCATAGGTAACATTCTGCCATGTCTGATTAAAAGAGTAGGCAGACAACTTCTGTAACTGCATTCGTGATCTGGTAACATTAATACCAGGCAAAAGCCAATGTTGATAAGCCATATATGAGCAAGGGGGAGGCCCTAAGCATATAGGGTGTTCCCAACCAGAATATGTAAAATTAAATTTAGACCCACCTGCAAAATTGTTAGCTGTTAAGTTGTCCCAAGGAGGATATAACTGGGGTGGTATACACTAAGAGAAGTGATGCTCCCCACATCACAGGCTCCAGTAATGGGGGATTTGGGATGTATGCCCAGTAGGAATAACTTATGGCTTCCGCAGAAGTTACTGACAGTAAAGCCCATGTGGTCAGGAAAAGATTCTGAGCTGTAACAGGTTTATCATACCTCTGCAGAACAGCTTGACCATTGTCAGTGAGAGACTTAATTTGTCCCCAAGTAGACACAGGAGCTTTAACATGCCTATGAGGAGGTTTTCTGGCCAATGATAACTGGGCCATTACTGCCACCGGCACCTCAAGATTGTCCTCGTTCCCCCTCGATGCCATTCTCGCACAGCCGTTTTAATCGGTCCTTTGGGCCTTGATCCAGCGGCCTGGAATCCACTGCTGGTGGCCATCCTGAAAAGGCACGAGACCATACCCCTTCCATCTATCAACAACAGCGCTGGAACCCATTCAGCATTATCAGCCGTTTTCACCCAAATTTTCATAAAAGAAGCTGGCTCCAAAGCCTGAGAATTTTCAGACACAAAATGCTCAGCTCTAGTTAGAATGCCTCCCTGTGGTAAATTCAGAAAGTTTAAAATAAACAAAGCCTGATGCATAATAGCTCTAGGATTATTCTGTAAAGCCCAAATGTCTTTCATACCCAAGTCCTGCATTTTCCTCCTTTTAAGTTTTTTAATTTGTTGCTATAAGGTAGTGTGCGCTCTTTCTACAATGGCTTGACCTTGGGGGTTGTATTCTATTCTAGTCACATGTTTAATATCGTATTGATCATAAAATCGCTGAAATTTTGTAGAGGAGTATGCAGGCCCATTGTCTATATAATGGTTGGCATCCCCAATACTGCAAAAGCTTCAAATAAAAGGGCCATGACATAATTAGTTGTCTCCCCAGATAATGGCATAGTCCATATCACGGAGGAGAATGTTTCTATGGTCACATGAACATAAGATAACCAGCCAAATTGTGGTATATGAATTACATCCATCTGTCATATATGTTTGGAATCCAAAACCCCAAGGATTTGTACCAGGGATATTTTGTCTTAAATGCAGGGGATGACAGATAGGACAATTAACAATAATACAGTTAGCTTGTCTGTAAGGAATTTTGTATTGAACATGTAAATGAGGAGCATTGGATTAAGCCCGTCCTCAGCTGAAGCACAGTTTATAAGAGCATCAGCTAGATTATTCCCCTTTGTTAGATATCCAGGTAATTTGGTATGTGATCATATATGCACAATAAATGTTTCATGATTTTGTTTTTGCAACAGCTTTTGTACTATTAAGACTAAACCTTGTATAATAGAATTATTAACATGAACTGAAGCAGCGTAAATGGTCTTTACAACCCCCACTACAGTGGCTGATTCCAAATCAGCCACTATGTTAAGGGCCTCGGCAGGAAAATCCTGCAATGTCTGAATGACTGTCTGTAACTCATTCTGTTGCTCTGGGGAATAAGGAGATAATCGAGACCAAAACTGATTCAGTCCAGTCAGCGGCATGAGTTCTAGAACCATCAGTAAAGACAGTTCGAGCTTGTGAAATGGGTTGTTCAGCTATAAGGTTATTAAGGACAAAATGCTGTTCTTTAAAAGGTTCCTTGCCCCTGTTTAGTACATCATCTCAAACCTTGAGATGAATTTATTCCAGAGGCTGGTATCGAGATTTTATTAACATTAGTTTAAAGGCACCCAGATAGGAATTATTATTTATTGAAGCCATTAATGACCAAAATCCCTGTGATGACTGTCAGAGAGATTTCCTTTTTATCTAGTATTCTGGGGCGGGGGGGGGGGGGCAGGGATGATGTATTCATTTCTGTAATTACTTCCTGCTGACCTTAGGATGTTGTTCTTAGGGCCCTGGAAGGCTAGAATGTTAGTCAAAAGCAATGAGGGAACTTAGAAGAATCTGGTTCATTGACAAGCTGAAAAGACAGCAGTCACATTGGCTGGATTAGTCCACATCAGGTTTCAGCAAGTTCAGAACTCAGTCATTTGGAGGAGGTTGTTATCAGCAATTGATGCTTGGATGTGTTTGTCAGCCAAGTGGGAACCTGGTGAAACAGATACAAACTGGAAACATAAATTAAATTTATGGACTCATTTGAAACTTGCTTACTCATATTCTCAATAATTAAGGAAGGGGAAGAGTCCCAAGACCAGGAGAGAGAAAAATACTGTAATTATTTTGACTTGTGAGAAGTGGATTTAAGATATATAATTTGTTAAATTTTTTGAAGTTTGTATGAATCTTCATTTTATAAAAGGACATAAAAGTTTCAGATGTATTAGCATTATTAGTCTGTACTGAAATCCATATTGTAGAAAAAGGAGGTAAGAGGTATCTGTGAAACAACAGAAGTAGTTCTGAGTCCTAACAAGAACTATGACTTGGATTAAACAGCATATAAGCCTATATTCAGAAGACAACAACAACAAAAAAAATTTAAAATCTTGAGTTTGTGACCCAAATAGTAAGCAATGATTGCTCTATTAGCTTGTCAGAACTCTGTTAATGTTAAATCTGAACTTTTGAAATCCTAGTATAATATTATGAAAGGGGAAAGAAATCTTGTAATTTTTATATACATCTAAAGCCATTATTTCTTATAAATTTTATCTATATTTTTTAGACTATCTTTTCATACCCATATAATCTCCAAGCTTTATGCCTTCAAATCCTTACAACCTGTATTGATCCCAGTTTTTTATTTTTTTGACCCTCAGAATTAATATAGACTCATAACATAAGCATTTTGTCCATCATAGGAGCAGTTACTGCAGTTTTCATTTACCGACCATGGATGTGATGTTGAAGTTTTTAAGAACATGTTTGGACTTTTCTATGTAAGTCTGAATAGCTAAGACCTTTAGCTTTGTTATTTTATAGGAGGCCAATCATATAGAACCCTGTAACTCAGAGGGTTGCTTGTACTGGGATGATTAATTAATTATTAACTTGTATTTAGAACCTCAGTCTTCCTTTTACCTTTAAAGAACATGATCGCATAATTGACATAACTATTCTTCAGTGAAGAATCACCAGCCTTATTAATGGAGAAATCAATCAGAATTAGCACAACATAATTAAATATTTAGAATATTTATAGTTTTTCTTAAAACTCATTATTATTGCCCATAGATGTTTTATATATAATTTTAGTTTCTTGTTTGTTCCCTTGTCCTTTAGACAACATGTAAATCTCCATGAATGTCTCCTCTTGTGAGTTTATCCAGCAGTCCAGAACATTGCATAGATACATTTCAAACAAGAACCAAAATGTATAATACACATGTATGTATCACAATAAGAATAATGTAAATTTGTGTATAAAAACCTGTACCAATGTGAAACTTTTGAAACTAGCAGCAGTTTTTTTTCTTAATGATAATTTGTACCCAATTTCCTTTAAAGATGATAAATATTTATAATCCATTGGATCTAAGTGATTAAAACTCCTATTTTTTCTTTTCCTGTGAAAACAAAAGCATAATTTTCCCCAAACATAATGCATCTTGAACTATTATTTTAAATCAACGCTTTCCAAAGTACACAGGTTGGTATAACTCAACATTTTTTTTTTTAAAAGCAGTATCAAGACAGGGGAGGTTAAAATGAGAAATTGCTGGCCGGCAGAAGAGACCTTGAGTGTTATCGAGGTGAAGAAGAACTTAGGAAAGAAAAGAGGGGGAGAAGCGCTCTTGGGCACAGAGTGTCCTTGACTGCTAGGATTCCTGAAAAAAATTTTTTGTTAACTTCTCCCGCAACCATCAAAGCTTCTCTGTTACACATCTGTGCAGTTTTTCAACTGCAAGCAGTCAATTCTCTGCTGCCCCTTACACACCACCATGTCTCCCTGTAGTGTCTGCCCACCTGAGCATGTGCCTGCACCCCTGCCCTCTGCAGGAGCTGCTGGCTGGCTGTGGGCCAGAGAACAACAAAGGGGGGTGGCCAGCTTCATGCGCCTCCAGAGAAGTTTCTCCTTCGGGACCCCAAGTCCTGGAACTGATCCAATAAAGATGCACAGGAGTCTAGAGACAGAGGCTGCCTGCCTCCTCTCTTCCAGGATAACAAAGAAGGTCAATAGACAAAAACAGACAGTAATGACAGACAGACAGGTACAGGAACCCCTTAAACTTTCAAAGACATAAACACATAAGACAGCAACATAGTAACAGTTAAAACACAGACCAAGAGTGCTCATTCATTCACACACACCTTTTTAAATCTCTAGATTCATACTCCCTTCTGCAGTTGTCTTTCCGTAGTACCCCTAACCTTTAAAGTACCTATAAGTAAATGTACAAACAGCTATTTGCTGTTTTCTTGGCCCATATTTACCTTTTTTACACTCCTATACAAGTTACTTCTTAAGTTACTTTTTTTTTACAATTATTCTCGTTACTTTTTATTTGTTTTTCACGCTGCGCAGCTAACCTCTTATATTTACACCACGACTGCTGATGTTCCTGGGATATACTTACCCCACCTCCTGTCCTTACAGCAGATTGATCAATAGGCAAATCAGGTAAAGGCAGACTGTAGCTGCCTTAAATGATTGATTGCCTTGGCATCTCTCTCTCTCTCTCTCTTTCTCCCTCCCCCCCCCTCTCCCTCTCTCTCTCTCTCTCTGAGTCAAGATCAGGAATCCAAAGATTCTGCATAGCCCCTGGCTGCAGCTGCCTTAAATGATTGCCTCCCGCAGCAGCAGCAGCGGAGGAGCTGACAGTTTTACTTTCACTTTTTCTTTGATAGTTAACAATTCTTCTGTTTTTTTTTTTTAAGACTTTAATCCAAATTTAGATTAAAGGAATTTATTCTTTCTAGACTCAATCCAATTTAGACTAAATGAATTTATTCTTACTGTTGGCAGAAGGAAGCATGCTATTTGGAGGTGGAGTGAAGTGAGATTTTGAAAGGCAGACACGGTATTATTACTGCTACCTGTGAACGCCACAGCTGGGCAGGAAAACTGTTTTACTTCTCTGAGTTGTTTCTTACTTCCCTGCCATTTTATTCCTTTCTCATAGCTATAAGCAAGTTCTACAGAAGCAAGGGCGGCTGTCAATACTTCCCAGCCATTATCCTATTCTTACCTCACCTGTAGGCCACTAGGATCCCCAGACATTCCAGAGCCAAAGGTCAACAGCCCTTAGGGATGCCTGGCTCCATATTAGGTTTCTTTAGTCATCCCAGGAACCTGTGTAAATTATCGCTCTAATGACTGGAATAGAGCAGTTTATTTCTGGGCAGATAAAAACACAGGGTTATCAGTTTAGGACTGGTGGTCACATCTCCACAATAAAACAACTCAATGAAAGGAATTTTAAGGGGGAGAGAACTTATAAGGGTCACAATTCCAGGTTACTGTGGGGAAGAAGCAGGAATTTGAAGCAGCTGGTCCATTCCACAGCCAGGAGCAGAGATGATTACATGCGTGTCTGTGCTCAGTTTGCTTTCTTTAATTCCCTTTTTTAAATTTTTTTTTTTTTTATATTTCTCTGTGTATTCCTGGCTGTCCTGGAACTCGCTCTGTAGCTAGGCTGGCTTCAGACTTGCAGAGAGCCATCTGCCTCTGCCTCCTGAGTGCTGGGATTCAAGGTGAGCACCACCACCCTACTTAGTTTCCTTTCTTAGGCAGTGTGGAACTCAAACCCACCTCTGATCAGCATAATCAATATAGTCCTCCAGGGCCATCCCCATAGGTCATCTTGATCTAGATATCCCTTATCTCACTCATTCAGGTGATGCCTTCTAGGCTGTATCAAGTTAATTGTTAAAACTAACCATCAGAACACCTTAGTAAGAGCTTCATAAAATTTTCAGGTGAAAAGTCTTCACCTAGTCACGTCATTCTCTACCCTCCTTTAACTCATCTGCTATTATAACTTCATTTGCCCTCCCCCCGCCCCTTGTAAGCATCTTCTCAGGTTTCTTCCTAGGAAATACTAATGGTAGTAATACCAGTTAAGATCCAGTCTCCATGGAAAACTAAAGGGTAGATTTTGTCCACTTCTCGGTCGTAAGTTTGGTTTTATCTGCATTCGTCACACTGTATTGCCCAGGCTGGTCTCAACATTGAGGTTTAAGTGGTGCCTTTCAACTTCCAAGTATTATACTTGGTTATAAGTGCGTGTTTTGTTTATTTTTGTTTTGGAGATAGGATCTTAATGTTTCCAAGGCTGGCCTCAACCTTGATAAATAGGGAAGGAAAGCTTTGAGCTTTTGATTCTTTGAGCCTTCTGCTGGGATTACTGCTTTGTGCCATTATGCCTAAATTATATGGTGTTGGGGATAGAACAAGGGCTTCATGCAGCTGAGCTGCATACTGTGGCTATGTCCCTGATTTTTCTTACATATACAGAAGAGTAAAGTTACCTTCCTACTTACAGAAGTGTGTGGGGCTTGTTTGAATCGCCATCATTGCCACTCTGAATGCTTTTGTGGGCCATTACTAAATAAACCCAATTGCTTGAAGGCCCTGTCTCAAAACACAGACAAGAGCTAGGGAGATGGCTTAGTGAGTGTTAGTTAGTTATACTTGTCAACTTGTCTCAATGATGTCTAAATTAGGATGGCCTGTGAATGTATTAGTGGGAGATTGTTTCGATTATGTTAATTGTTATGATGAAGAGTCAGTCCATGTGCCTGCTACTATGCTGGTCTTTACATAGAAGGTAGTCTTCACATTTGGCATGACATGCACTCTGTCCACTGCCTTAATTTCTGTCATGTTGTTGTGGTACTCTGACAAAAGAAACTTTAAGGGAAAAAGTTTACTTGGTTAACAATTCCAGATTATTGTCCCCCTTGCAGGGAGTCAAGGCAGGAAGTTGGAGCAGTTGTGAGTAGAGAGGGAACATGCTTGTCTACGACATACAGCTTGTTCCGTCTATGTTGTCCAGGACCCAAACCCAGGAAACGGTGCTACACACAGTGGACTGACTCACTTCTAGGTGCTATGAATTCAGGCAGATCCGCTGTGCCTAGCTTAGTTCTGATTTGGGCATAGCATAGTGGAGTAACTTAAGTATAATAATACTTGATAAATTTAATCTTTTAGAATTTTTAAAGAAAATTTTAAAAAATTACAAAAACAAAGTCTCCCTCAAATAGTGATTAATATTTAAACAGGTGGAAGGGGTTACTGCCTCACTTGACCTTTAACTTTTGTACATAGAGAATATCAAATTATACGAAGTCCCCGAAATGTAAAATATACAGTAGATACAGTTTAAGAAAGCCCAGTGTTTGCATTTGTGTTCTGTCTTACTTACTTTTCTGTTGCTGTTGTAAACACCATGACGAAGACAGCTTAAAGAAGAAACAGTTTATTGACAGCTTGCAATTTCGTAGGATGAGTCCATGACCATGATGGCAGAGAGCATGACAATAGGCATGCAGACTTGTGCTGGAGCAGTAGCTGAGAGCTTGTATCTTGATCAACAAACACGAAGCAGAGAGAGCTAACTGGGAAGAGTGTGGGCTTCTGAAACCTGAAAGCCCACCTCCATTAACACTCCCAGTGGCAAACTTCCTCCTGCAAGGCCACATTTCATAATCCTTTCCAAACAGTTCCACTAGGTGGGGACCAAGCACTCAAATATGTGAGCCATTGAGAATGTGTGGACTATTCTCATCCAAATCACTACTTGCTCTCGTGGAATATCTAAAATATATAGTGTGTTAGATGCTTGCGATATAAGCAAGAGGATCTGAGTTTAAATCCCCAGCACCCATGTAAAAGCCAGGCATGGCCATTTCAGATAGGTTAGCTGACTATAGAATTCCCAGGTCTAGTGGTCTTCACCCTCCAACCTCCAGTTTGTGGTTACCAACTTGTATAGCTATGTTTTTAGTTGGTCATGGTTGAACTTGCTTTGAAATTACAGCACTTTAAGTATAGAGGCAGGAGGATCACTACAAGTTTAAGGTTAAATAAGGATTTGGGGACCTCTGTCCAGAACTGGCACTATAGTAAAATACATTTTCTACTATACCAAAGGACATAGTGACATGCTCAGCCAGTGTTATCATCTCTGTAGCTTGGAGATCCAGAATTAAACTTCTCCCAAAGTTTATCTCCACAGCCACCTGTTCCTTGCAAAGTGTTTCTGTGTGCCAGCAACTCTAGTGTGTCTTCCCCATAACCCACCTGATTTTAACACTGTATCTCTACATTAAAACAACACTCGTGACAGCAGGGACTTTTCTCCCTGCCAACTTATTCTCTAGTTTTGTGCACATGCCTTCTGGGTATCTTGTTCTCCCATTGAGTCCTGTATCATCAAATTCTAGTTAAAGGACTCAGTTTCACAAGACTGTCCCTTCTTGGTAGGTATACTCAGTAAAACCCTAAGGATGTGATGGATAGGGTCAGCTTTTTTTAAGGGATGGGTGGAGCTTCCATCTCTAGGCAGTACTACTCTGAGCACTACCTTGTATCAAATCTCACTCAAGACTGTCATTTGCAGTGTTAAACTCTGGTTCTTCCCGCTTTCTAAAGCTATGGGTGGGGTTGAACGTTCCGAGCTACTGGTGCTGAGTGCTTCCTGAGACTGCACTTAGTTCTCCCTCTTATCTCAGTAGTGTGTACTCAGTGTGAATGAAAGAAAGTAGAGGATGCTCCTGTCACTCAAGGAACTGCAAATTATGGAATGTTGTTCTGTATCAGGGACAAAGGTCAAATAATACTTTTCTTTCTTTTTTTATGACATAAAAGCCATAGACAACACAGGGTCCTAGAAAGGAGGGCAGTGGAATACAGAGACATAGGACTCTGGCTTCACATCAAGGATGAATAAGTTTTGTTTTTCCACAGCTTTTTCTATAGCAGTATCTACTTACTAAAGATAGAATTGAATGCAAGTTGCCTTTGTCCCATTCTCTGAGTTCCTCTTTCACACTTCTCTGTTCTTGTGGTCTTATGTGTGCTGGAGGAATTCTTCTTTAGACTTAGACATTATCTCATGCCTGTAGCTTTCTCGTGTAGCTACATCTCAGTCAAGATTTGTGCTTGAGAAAGGAACTGTAGATCATCTGGATTCTTACAGTTTTAGCTTTTTGTTTTGAGATGGGATTCACTGAAACTGCCCTGGTAGGCTTTGAACTCACTTTGTAGCCTAGCTAGAACTTGAACTTGATGTCTTCTTGCTTCAATGTTTTGAGTTCTGGGATTATAGACATGTATAACTGGGCCTGGCTCAGGTAAATTTCTTGGTAAATCACAAGTGACATAGCCATAAAGTTGAATGCTATGTAGGTAGATACTTTTTTAGTGAAATAACAGTATATTGTGTTTGTTACAACTGCATTTGTCTTAAAAGATGTTTTAAATTTTGTTCTATTTTTCAGATAAGGTCTCTTTACATTGTCCAGATATTTTCACAATCTTTTTTAGCCTCTTGAGTAGTTGTGGGTAGAGTGTGAAACTTTATGAGTGAATGTTTATGCTTAGAACTTTTGTGATGCTATTGTGTACTTCAATAGAATTATGTGTTCGGAATATAGAGTAAGAACTTCTTTCCCTGGTAAGCTTTGCTTTACAACTGGCATAGATAGTTTAGAATAAAGTAAGTATCAATAAGTATGAACAGGCTATCGCTCTATCTCTATGTCTGTCTGTCTGTCTGTCTGTCTATCTTTCTATCATCTATTAATCTGTCTATCATCTATCTATCTATCATCTATCTATCGTTTAGGAGTAGAGTGAATGTTTAGCATCCTTGAGTCTCTGTAAGTCCATTATTCCCACCTCAAAAAATAATAAATAAAAGCAATAAGATGCCACTTTAATTTAACAGGTAACAGCTGCTTTGAATGGAGTGAATTGTTACACATTTTATTGATCTTGACAATTGGCTAAATTATTGTTGTAGCTTCCATTATTACTACTATCTGTGTATGACTTATTAATGTGAGGTCCTTTTGTAGTTAACATAGACATAATTTGCTTTCATTGTTTTTTGAAATTTTGTCTAAGCTGAGTGATTACCACAAGTTTGAAGCCAATCTGGCAATCTGGTCTACAAATGGAGTTCTGGGCCAGAAAGTCTCTGTCTCAAAAAAGTCAGGAGATGGAGAGAAAAGTTTGTAATAAAAGATCTTTATTTGTTTTTCTTGCAGATTTGACATTCAAAACCACAGACTATACTGCACTACTAATAAGCCAGATCAAATATGAATTGGAATGCAAAACCAGAGCATGCTGCCCCAAACCCATCGTATTCTAAAAGTCAGTCGTCTGTTTTGCAGCAGTTATTACTGCCTTCCACAACTTCTCAAAGTTCTTTCAGCTGCCTCCCACAAAACCAAGAACCATGCATGTATCCCACTAGTTCAAATTCAGTTTCACAGCCACTTCTGAATGGCAGGAGTTACATAACTCCTCAGATCTCTGTTTCTAATATGCATAACAGGACAATTGTGGCCTCACAGACTTCAGTAGAAAGAGTCACAAGTAGAAATGTTAAAGGAGCCCAACAACCAAACCACAATTTGCAAACAGTGTCTTCAGGAGTTGTACAAAATTTCTGGATGAACTCAACAATGAGGAATTTTATACCTTCTCATACAGAGGCAACGATATCCCATAAACCTGATGGAGGGACTAATATGCCTTATATGCATGCATCACAGAGTCAGTTTGTCACATCAGATAGCTACTCTGTGCAACTACAAATGACTCCTTCAAATTCTGTAAGAGTTCCTATAAATCACCAAGGAAACTATCAAGGAAATCAGGGACTTAACCACCCGGTACCAGATCAGCTTGCTGGCTGGACACAGTGCACATCCAGTGAACCTGCTTATCCAGATTACAGGCCACCTCCAAAGCAATATCCTTATTTACCACAAAACTTTGTGCAAGACCCTTCTGTTCAGAAACAAAACTTTGTGTCATCCATGTCATTGCAAGTCAAAAATAATCAACTTGCAACCTCTACACAGACTTTACAGTCAAAGCATCCTGTACCTGTGTCATTTCAGTATGCTGCAGAAACCAGCAAAAGACTTCCTCCCCCATCTTACAGTTGTAGATATGGAAGCCAAAACACGCAAAATTCTCAGCCTGTTTCTAGACATTTGTCTGTGGAGATGTCTCAGAGTTCAGAGATGCACTCATCTGAGACAAAGAAAGATTCTTACAAAGGCTTTCAACAGCTGTGGCAGGACAGTGATGAAAATCCCAGCACAATTGGAAAATTCTGTGAGTTGAAAATAAATACAAAACAATCTTACAATGGCTCTGCTAGCTCTTCTGGGGCTGGTGTTCAGACTCTTGTTCAAAATAATCAAGAGGAAAGAAAGTATCCCTGCAATCCAAGTACCAATCAAATACTAGACACAAATGTCACAAAAGAAAAGCTGGTGAGGGATATTAAATCACTAGTAGAAATCAAAAAGAAGTTTTCAGAACTTGCAAGAAAAATTAAAATCAATAAAGATCTTTTGATGGCAGCTGGTTGTAGTAAAACAGCCAATACTAATTACACTGAACCAACTCAGCATTCTGAATTTACAACAAAAGAAATGTCTGCTAAACGTAGCAATCCCTACTCAATGGAATTGCTAGCAACATGTCTTTCTCTTTGGAAAAACCATCCTCCAAAAACCACAGAAGAAAGTGTTCCAAAACCTTTAGAAGAAAAACAGTGTAATGCATCAAGAACCAGTACAACAGCAGTTGGCAGTTCAAATCCTACGAGTGAAGTTCATGTTAAGAATTTTTGTTCAGGTGTTAGAAGTTCTCAGAAAATGTCCAGTTCATCCCAAACAGTCTTGTCAGTTCTTACACAAAGTTATGAGTCTCCAGATGTAACTGTTGGAAAAGGAACAGAGCTTCAGATTGCTGTAGTTTCACCCTTAATTCTTTCGAATATCAAAACGGTACCTGGGAAAGAGTTAGCACCTGAAGTGCCTGAAACTGTGTATCCGGTTGTTAAAGAAGGCAGTGTTTGTAGCTTACAAGACCAGCAAGCAGAAAATACAACAGTAGCTGTTGCTTTGCCCCTTGATGCTACGGGAGGAGTAACAAATACTACCGTATCAGCTGAGCTTTCCCTGCCTATACTCAAGGAAAAGGAGCACAAACCAACACAGGGTGATCTAGACTTAACTGATAGCAGCCTGGGAAAGCCCTCTACCCTGGGCACTGAAGCTTTGCCTAACCCTAAGGACTGTGCCGTTTTGAGTGGGCCCATGTTACAGATTGAAAGTATCTGTTCTCTTGCAGAAGGTGATGTATCTTACAATTCCCAGATAGCAGAGATATTCAACTCTGTAAAAAATGAGCCCCAGAAACCTTCACCTAATCAGCAGGTAATCAATAGTCAGCAAGAAGAACAAGTAGATGACACCACTGAAAATAAAGACTGTGATCTTCAGAAAGATAAGTGTGTGCAGTGTACAGATGTTCCTCATGAAGTCTCTGAGCAGCCAGAGCTGCTGCAGCCTTTAGAGCCAGCATCTAGTGAGTATGTTGAAGCAAACAAAGAAATTCTAGAAGAAAGCAATAAGGAGAATACTGGTGTAAAAGGAACAATTAAGGATGTATGTTCACCAGCTGCTATTGAGCAGGATCCTCATCAGGAAACTGATATGGTCAGCATTAAGTCAAGCCACAATCTAACTGCAATAAATGAGGTTAGTGATGAAAATGAACCTGTCTCATACATACATGACCAGCTGTCAGAACTTCTAAAAGAGTTCCCTTATGGCATTGAAACTGTTACCAGACATGAAGTTTCTGTGGGCCCACAAAAGATACATGAAGTCTCAGAAAATCAAACTGATCGTAAAACTGGTAATATGTGTGTGGATAGCACAGACCAAATAAAAATTACAGTATTAAACTCAGAACAAATCAAAGAATTGTTTCCTGAAGAAGATCAACCCTGTGACTTAGACACATTGGCAGTACCTGAGAGTGGAACAGTTATTGCAGAAGAGAATAGAAAAGTCATTGCAGAAGTAAAGAGCCCTTGTGACTCACAGGTCCCCAGAGAAGAAAATCATGACCCTGAAATGGGGGATGTGGAGAAAGACAAAGTCCATTGCTGTGCTTTGGGTTGGCTCTCAGTGGTTTATGAAGGTGTGCCACAGTGTCTTTGCAGATCCATGAAAGAGAAAGAGAAAGACCAATGTTCTTTGGAGGTCAACAGCTGCAAACAAGGAGAGCAGTCCTGCAATAGTGGAATCACTATTTTTGAAATCAGTCCTGTTTCTAATAACCCAAAAAGTCCTTTGATCCAAGCAGCTGACAAAGGCAATTTTTCTGAAATACATGGTGAACAGATAAAAACACCCAAAACAAAAGACGGTAGTTTACCAAAGGTGGAAAAGGAATTAACTGACCATGTTTCAATGAAATGTTACAAGAAAGATAAAGACAAATCTAAAACAAAACAGGATAGCTCACTGAAAATGGAGCAAAAAATAAAAAATGTTTCATCTAAATGTGACAGACTAAATCCCTTAGAAAGCAATAAAATAACATCCCCAGGAATATTTCCAGTGCCAGCTTCCAACTCTGATAAAAATACGCCAACATTTTCTAAACAAGCTTCTCAGGAAAGCATACAGAAAAAACACTTGTCCCAAGACTCTGGTCCAGTAAAAGCACATGTAGAACTTCTGCCAAATAAAGATCCATGCAGGAGGAATAACTTTTGGGGGCAGTCAGTGTCACCAGAAAAGAAAAAATTAAAATTCAAAGCAGGTTCCTCCAGACTGAAGTATTTTGAAAAAAGAAAAACAGACCATGTACTTATCCCAGATGTGGAAATAAAAAAGAAGAAATATGAAAAACAAGAGCAGAACAAAAATGGTGGACCCAGTACTCTGACAGAACCAAATGAAAGAATCAGTGTTAAAGAAAAGACAGTGCCAAATTCTGAGTTGTCAGACTCAAAGGGCAGCTCCTCTAAGAGTACTAGAGTGCAAGAATATTTACAACGGCAGAAAGACAAACATATGGGGAGTAACGCCTCCAAAAACATCTGTGTAGAAAATGTGCCCTGTGACTCTGAACACATGAAGTCCAGTAAACAGTCTGCATCACCCAGCTGGGGAAAATTAATTGAGGGGCAGGATGTCAGAGCACAGACCTCAAAAGAACCAGAACATAATTCTACCAGCCATGGCAAAAATCTCAAGTTCCACCATTCTGTGGAGTCTAGGATGTACAATGTGTTAAATAGTAGTGGAAAACTTGACAGGAAGCAGCTGGACAAAGCCTATATTGATAAAACCAAATTAGAAAGATTGACCAGTATGAGTAATAAGTTCAGTGAGATACCTTTCCAGGTAAAGGAACAAAGGAAACAGTATCTGAATCGAGTTGCATTTAAATGCACAGAACGGGAAAGCATTTGTCTCACCAAATTGGACAGTGGCTCCAAGAAGCTTAGTAAAGAGAAGAGTAGTGTATCTACATCCACGCCAAAAGATGACACAGACAAGCCTAGTATGTTGGAGTTTAAATTATGTCCAGATGTGCTATTGAAGAATACAAGCTCTGTTGACATGCAAGATGATCCAAGGCCTGGAACTGGGAAGCAGCAAGCACCTGTTCAAGGTTCAGTATAATTTGTTTGGGGGGATGGGGGAGACACAGTTCCGGCTGGCGATAAATCACTTTATCATCAAGGTTGACCTTTTTAACTCCAATGCTCTTGTCTCCATCTTCTAAGTAGTAGAATTGTAAAAGAGCCCAACCAGTGGTTTATGTGGGAGGCACCATAGAGGTGTCCTGGGAGTGGGAGAGTGCTATGGGTTAGAGTCGGGCGACAGTGAGCAGCATTTGTTTCGTGTTTGTTGCCCTTTATTTTAAATTATAATAATTAGTACTGGCAAATTTTCCAAATGAACATTTCCTGTGCACAAATATTTTATTAAGTCCCTAAGAAACTACACTGTGAAGAGCATTTCTTGTGGTAAAAGTTTGAAAAGTTTCAAGTGTACATTTGTTTCAAGAAGTTTTGATTTTGTGGTATTGGTTGGTGGTCAGACCACCAGCATTCTCCCACTGAACTGCAGTCACGGCCAGTGTCTTGGTTTTAGTTTCTTTTTATGTTGGTAATTTCAAAGCAGCCTCTATGTGAAACTTTGTTCCAAATATCAGGTGGTAATGTACAGTTCTAATGTAAGGGGTCAGTTTGTTGCAGTCTTTGAAATTGAGGATGGAAGATGTTATCCCCAAAGTTAAAATGGTAACATCTAATCTGCTTATGAAATAGACGACTTGTAGAAGTTGTAATTGCTTGGAACAAATTAATCTCAAATTAGTCACACATTCTGAATGGTGATTGACAGAATGGTACATTTGGAATGCTGGAGGCAGAAGAATCCAGGGAGTTTTAGGCCAACCCTGGCTATAAGACGGCATTTCAAAAACCTTAAACAGTGAAAAAGCCAGAACAGCAATTATGAGTCATAGGTAGCATCTCCATGAAGTGCAGAATTAAAGGAGAAAATGGATGAATAGTTGTGGTCATAAGTGAAGATTTTGAAGTTGGAGATATTACAGCTAATACACTGTGCAGTGAAACGCAGATTGGAAAACGGTAGGATTTCAGTTGAAGTTTTAGTTTTGTCTTGGATTCTTTTTTCTCTTCTGATTATATCTTTTGGGGTGATGAAGCTATACAGCATAAACACACTCTCTTTCTCTCTCTCTCTCTGTGTGTGTGTAAGGTGAAAGGTATAGAATACAAAATGATTTTGTTTAATGTCTAAAATGGCTGATTTCAAAACAAGAGGTGGCACACACCTTTAATTTCAAGACTTGGGAAGCAGAGGCAGGTGGATTTCTGAATTTGTGGCCAGCTTGGTTTACATAGTGAGCTCCAAGCCAACCAGAACTACACAATGAGATCCTTTCTCAAAACAAATAAGACCAAAACCAAAGGATCATTTCTTACGCATTTTTCTTAGGGTTTTGGAATCTGAGACCTTGGGTGGGGTTTTTTATTTCATTTTATGCTAAAATAGTGGAGTAAAGATTATATATCTGAAAACAAGTATTTGAACAGTTTCAGGAATAAAAACTACAAAAGAAGACTGGTTAAAATGTATCCCTGCAAAGACAAAGATACCTGAATCAAGTCAAAAAATAGGTAAAGCACCATCTGTTTCCTTTGTTTTGTTTTGTCTATAACTTGGGTATAATTACATGTTCTCTCACAATGCATGATTTTATTTATATTCTTTTTTTTAAGTTACGTGGTGTTTGTTTCTGAAGGTAAGAAAGAGTTCTGTTCTCTCTGTCAGGATGGTCCTTTTTAACAGAAAAATAATACTATCACATTGAATTAGATATGGGAGTTTTGTATCTTTTCCCTGAATAGGGACAGACATAAAGTATTAAATTTTCTAGATCTGGACTGACCTCAATTTTGACATTGTATCCCGTGATTTTTAAATAAGAATATTATGCAACTCTTCACTAAGATCTGTGACACCCTGAATTGGCCACCAATAATGTCTGCCAGCTTCCATTTGGTGTTTTACAGGTTTATTCATTCAATTCCCTAACAAGGTAGGCAGGGAGATTCCCATTTGTCGCCTGGCTTAGTACATTGCTAGATATTAGGTACTTGAACCTGGTCCATCTCTTCAAAGTTCATTGAGGATAGTGGAGTATTTTAAAGGACAAGGCTAGTTGCCCTGGTCAGCAACGATCTGGTAGGCTCGCCTTGTACTCACTGTGAACTATTGATCCTTTCTTCTATCCTCTCACCTGCTGAAGGTTTATGTGCTGCTAAGAACAGAATCCAGGGCTCTGTGCATGCTAGACAAGAACTGTATTAACTGAATCCTCACTATCTGTTTAATTTATAGTGGAATGGATGAATTTGTAGAGTCAAGCTGAGGGGTTATGTCTTACTTTTGCTAAGATTAAAAGGCAAAGATAGCTGAGTGTTGGTATACTCCTTTAATCCCAGTACTTTGAGTTCAAGATGAGCCTGTTCTACAAAGTGAGTTCCAGAGCAGCTAGGGTTCTTACACAGAAAAGCCCTAAAAAACAACAACAAAAAGACAAAGATAGTTTCAGAGTCTTGAAATTGGGAACAATTTTACTAAGGACAATGATAGAATCTTTTTAATTTTTTTTGACGTACTATTATTGTTAGTGTTTTTGAGACAGGGTTTCTCTGTGTAGCCCTGACTTTTGTAAAACCTGCTTTGTAGACTAGGCTTGACTTGCTCAAACTCATAGAGATCCACCTGCCTCTGCCTTCTGAGTGCTGGGATTAAAGGCATGTGCCAATCATGCTCAGCCCAAAGATTTATTTATTAGTTTTGGGTGTTTCGAGACAGGGTTTCTCTGTAGCTTTGGAGCCTGTCCTGGAACTTGCTTTGTATACTAGGCTGGCCTTGAACTTGCAGAGGTCTGCCTGCCTCCTGAGTGCTGGGATTAAAGGTGTGCACCACTACCTCCTGGCAAGATTTATTTTTTTTTTTTAAATATTTATTTATTTATTTATTTATTATGTATACAATATTCTGTCTGTGTGTATGTCTGCAGGCCAGAAGAGGGCACCAGACCTCATTACAGATGGTTGTGAGCCACCATGTGGTTGCTGGGAATTGAACTCAGGACCTTTGGAAGAGCAGGCAATGCTCTTAACCACTGAGCCATCTCTCCAGCCCAAGATTTATTATTTTTAATTAGTGTGTAAGTATAGGTCTCTGCGTCTGTGCATTGTAAGTGCCATCAGTGTGAGATCTTTTGGAACTGGAGTTATAAGCAGTTTTGAGCCACCAACATGGGTGCTAGGAATAGATCTTGGGTCCACTACAAGAGTGGTATGCTCTTTTAATCATTGAGTCATCTTTTTTTTTTTTTTTTTTTTTTTTTTTTTTTTTTAGTTTTTAAAATTGTGTTTTTTAAAAGAGGGATTTGTGTAGTAGGAGCTGTGGGCTGCGTTCCCGCCCAGCTCCGCACAGCTAGCTTTACCCAAAAATAATTACACAGAAACTGTATTCTTTTAAACAATGCTTGGCCCATTATCTCTAGCCTCTTACTGGTTAACTCTCACATCTTGATTAACCCATATTTAGTAATCTGTGTAGCACCACGAGGTGGTGGCTTACCGGTAAGGATCTTAACCTGTGTCCATCTTGGAGAGGAGAGCTATGGTGTCTGCCTGGAAAGGAGAGGCATGGTGTCTGGCTCACTGCCTTCTTCCTCCCAGCATTCTGCTCTGTTTACTCCGCCTACCTAATTTTCTGTCCTATTAAAGGGCCAAGGCAGAATACTCTCCCATATCAGATTTGACAAAGATGAGAGTAGAGATTCAAATGTATAGGCAAACAAATACAAATTGAGTCAGAAATACTGAGATAATGTACAAAATAAAAAAACTTAGCTAGCCTTAGCTAGTTCATGCTCATAATCCCAGAACTTAAGGGATTGATGCAGGAGGATTATAGAGAACTGGAGACCACTTTGGACCACAAAACAAAGTACTATCTCAAAGAAAGATCAAAAAATGGGTATAGCACCCGGTGGTAGGTGCACACGCCTTTAATCCCAGCACTCAGGAGGCACAGGCAGGTGGATCTTTTGTGAGTTTGAGGCCAGCCTGGTCTACAAGAGCTAGTTCCAGGATGGAATCCAAAGCTACAGAGAAACTCTGTCTTGAAAAACCAAAAAAAAAAAAAAAAAAAAGTCATAGCTCAAAAAGTTGAGTGCTTGCCCTGCATTCTTGAGGCTGTAGATTTGATAGTCATTGCTAACCTGTTAGAGGAATGGCTAAAGGCAGGATCAAGAGTGTAGGTGTAGTGAAGAGGGGTAGGCCCCTGAAGTGAGAGAACAGCTGTAAATGCTTGAAAGCAGGAGAAACAAGGCCTATGAAGCACTGCACTAAGGGTTAAATGGAAAGGGAAGGTATGGGCTTTTCTGATGTTATATACCATGACCTTGATAGACTGTTGCTTCTTTTCCATTCTCTGTTTGGTTCCTTTTTTTTTTTTAAGATGATATCTTATGTAACCCAGGCTGACCTTGAAATGAACCTTGTCCATGGTTAATACTGACCTTGAATTTCTGATCATCCTGTTTCTCTCTACCTTAGTGTAGGATTACATCATGTACCTGGATAACTTTCTGTATTTTCTCCATCTTGTTTGTTTTTATTTTGAATTATGTATGTATATGTTGGGGAGTGGGTTATGTGCATGTGGATGCAGTGCCCTCAGAGTCCAGAAGAGGACATTGGATCTCCTGAGTCCTAGGCACTTGTGAGCCTTCATCCTGTAGCTGCTGGGAATGACACTTGTCTCGCTTTTGTCTTTCACACCCACTTACAGCCGCATCCCCACCCTGAGACAAGGTCGCAGTATGTTGGTTTGGCTGGCCTAGAACTCTTTGTAGAAGCTGTTCTCTTCTCAGAGATCCACCTGCCTCTGCCTCCCAGGTGCAGGAACTAAAAGCAGCCACCACTGAACCATCTTTCCATCTCTTCCTTTGGATTTTGAGGCAAGCTCTTGCTGTGGAACTCAGACTGGCCTTGAGCTGAACCTTGAAAATGCTGTGATTTTAGGCATTGGTTGTCATTTCTAGCTCAGTTTTCTGCCACTACAGACACTGTACATTTCCTGTCTCATTTTTCATTGTTTGTCAGATTGAACATTAAGTATCAGTTTTGTTTTCTTAGATCGGGCTGATTCAAGACTCCCTAAGAGAAGCTTAAGTGCCGATGAATTTGAAACACTACAAAACCCAGTAAAAGACTCAGATGTCATGTTCCGTACCTACAAAAAGATGTACCTGGAGAAGAGAAGCAGAAGCCTTGGAAGCAGTCCAGTGAAGTAGCCACAGGATGTAGTGGTTTTGTTTCTATCGCCATGAAATCTCTTAACTTTTTCTTTTCAGACTCCCTTGCTGGAAATAACTCAGGACTTTTCACATTTGGATTTCTCAGCCAAGGAGTTCAGTTACAGCTTGTGTTAATGTTTTTCATTGATATTGTGTGACTAAAATGTTGGTTTAGCTGCTGGTAAGCAGGCAAAGAAATAGATTGTATTTGTCTAGGAACTGCAAAGTGTGTGATCTATGCTGTTGAACTTGTTTTAAGTCTTACTGGCACAGTGGTGCACACCTGTGATGTAGTATTTGGCAGATGCAGACGCGAGGATCAGTGATTGGTCACTCTCAGCAGCATATTCCTTTAGGCTGCTGAGAGTAGTTTAGTTTAGGCTACCCGAGACTCTCTCAAAAACAAACAACCATGAAGGTGACTTACACAGGTCTTACTTGGAATGCTGTCATCCTGACGTAACTCTTCATTAGCTGAGACCTTGACTGGGGTTGTAAATACATTTTTGTTTTTAAGCACATTAGCAAAACTTATTTTTCAGAAAATGCCCACTGTGAATGTCAAAGTATATTCCTAAGTATTTTGTACCTTATTGTAAAGGTTTTTTCATAAGCTTTGTTTTATACTTTTGTTAAACTGAATGGAGTTTTTGGAAGATGTCTTGACATTACTTTTCATACTTGAAATAAACATTTATTTTTTAAAGAATGGCAGTTGAAATCTTCATGGTTCCATTTCCTTACCCCCATTCAGTAGACACATAAAAGTTAGGCATGGTGGCACAACCTCAGGGAGGCTAAGGTGGCTTTTGCTACAGGGGACAGAGAATGTTTACCTCTAGGAGAGCATTGGTTATTTTTAGAAAGTTTTCCCTCACCCAGTGGTTGAAATGGAATCTAGGCCTCATGCATGTTAAGTGCTCTGCCACTTAACTATACCCCTAGTTCTGTTTCTTTTTAAAACCCTGTTGTATATATAAACATTGAAACATGAAAGTGAAACATAGAAGGTAGACAAGGTTTTAAGAAAATTATGCAGAAATTTACTTTTAGATTCGGCTTCCATATTGCTACCAATCTAGTAGGAAACGCATGTTTACCAACTTATGCAATATCAAGGAACACACGATTATTTGAAAACGCTTTTGTACTTTTTTCCATGAGAAAAAAAGAACCGTGAATGGAAGACTAAGGCAGGAAGATTACTGCTGATTGAAAAATAGACTAAGGAGTAGGATCCTGCCCCAGTCAAAAGAAAAGGTATATTTGTATGAAGTCAGATTTTCACAATATACTTGTCTTAGGGTTATCTATTTCTGTGACGAGACATCACGACCATAGCAACCCCTAGTAAGGAAAACATTTGTGGTGGGGGCTTACAGTTCAGAGGTTCAGTCAGTTATCATGGTAGGTCTTGGCGCTGTGTAAGCAGACATGGTGTTGGAGGAGCTGAGAGTTCTACATCTTGATCTACAGGCTACTGAGCATGGCTTGATCATACATGAGACCTTAAAGTCTTACCTCCACAGTGACAATCTTCCTCTAACAAAGTGACACCCTACTCCCAACAGGGGCCACACCTCCTAATAGTACCAATCCTTATGGGCCAAGCATTCAGTATTTTGGCAGCCAAATCTATTCAAACCATCACATTCCATTCCCTGGCCTCTTTAAGCTTGTAGCTATTACATAATGCAAAGTGCATTTATTCCAGCGTCAAAAGGCCCCATAGTCCATCCCCATCTCAACACTGTTTAAAAGTCTAAAGCTTAGCGTTTCTTCTGAGATTCATGCAGTCTCTTAACTATAATCTGTAGTAGGAGGCCGGCTGCTCAGCCATGAAATAACCACACAGACACCATATTATTTGCAATACTGTTTAGCCAATAACTTAAGTGTATTTCTGGCTAACTCATTTTAATTTAACCCTTTTCTATTCATCTGTGTATTGCCATGTGGCTGTGGCTTACTGGTAAAATTCCAGCATGTTGGTTCCTGGTGGCGGCTCCATGGCTTCCCCTAACACCATCTTCTTTCTCCCAGCATTCAGTTTTAAGTTTTTAGCTTAAGACAGTTTCTTTACTAACCACAGCCATGTGGCAATACACAGATTAAAAGAAATGGGTTAAATTAAGATGTGAGACTTAGCCAATAAGAAGCTAGAGCTAAATGGGCCAAGAGTGATTTAATATAGTTACTGTGTGGTTATTTTGGGGCCCAGCAAATAAGGGAACAAATTATTGAGAACAAATAAGTAGCCTACAACAGTAATCCCCTATACAGTCAAAATAAAAAAGGTCACGTACTTTCAACATATTATGATAGGAGATATACAGTACCATTCCAAAATAGAGGAAAGTGAAAACAGTGAGGAAATACTGGACCAAAGTAAGACCAAAAAACTACTGGGCAAATTCCAAACTCTGCATGTCTGATGTCAAAATATCCCTCAGATCTCCAACTCCTTTAAGCTTTGCTGACTGCAACACATTTCTTCCTCTTGGGTTCTATTACTTGTTAGCAGCTCATCAGCACGTCTCCCAGGACTCTGGCATCTCCAAGGCAATCCAGACTTCACCTTCACAGCTTCACACAATGACTTCTCTAGGCCTCCATTCAGGGACACCTCTGACACATGACTAGACCTAACAGCTTTCCTTAGTTGTGGAAGGGAGATTCCATAACCCCTTTCTTCTATTCTTGACTCTAAAACTAGAACCAGGTAGCCCAAACTGCCAACTTCTGCTGTTGCTGGGGTTGGAACATGTTTTCTTGTTTAATTACATCTTCACCAGCTTTTTGTCTTTGATGGTTTCCTTCACTGTCTAAGCTAGATTGCCTGAAACTGTCTTGAAACTTGGCTGTCTTGAAATCTATTGACTAAGCTCGTCTTGAATTCAGAGACCCCACCCTGAGCTTTATTTCATTTTCACAAGTTGGAAGATTAATTGGATGGGATCTTTCCCTGAGGTCACCACCTTTTAATTCACCTCCCTCCCTCCCTCCCTCCCTCCCTCCCTCCCTCCCTCCCTCCCTCCCTCTTTTCTTTCTCTCCCCTTCCTCCTTTCCTTCCTTTGTTTTTATTTACTTATTTTTATTTTTTGAGACATGGTTTCTATGGGTAACAATTCTGGCCATTCTGAAACTCGCTTTGTAGACAGGTTGGTCTTGAACTCACAGAGATCCACCTGCTTCTGTCTTCCCGAGTGCTGGGATTAAAGGCGTGTTCCTCTATCCTGTTTTATTTCTTAATCTGTTTATCTTTTTTTTTTTTTTTTTTTTTTTTTTTTTTTTTTTTGGTTTTTCGAGACAGGGTTTCTCTGTGGCTTTGGAGCCTGTCCTGGAACTAGCTCTGTAGACCAGGCTGGTCTCGAACTCACAGAGATCCGCCTGCCTCTGCCTCCCGAGTGCTGGGATTAAAGGCGTGCGCCACCATCGCCCGGCTTCTGTTTATCTTCTTAAACACAGGATTTATGCTGTGATGTTAAATGGGATAAAGCCTAATGTTAAATAGAATAAAGGGACTGCCAAGCTTAGACAGTGAAGGAAACCATCAAAAACAAAAAGCTGGTGAAGTTTTAATTGAACGAGGAGGCCTGTTCTAGCCCCAGTTTGGGGAAGAACTTGGTTGGCACTTTAGGATGCGTGGTTCTGGCTTTAGAGATAAGGATAGAAGAAAGGGATTATGGATCTCCCTTTCTTAACTAAGGAAAGCTGTTAAAATCTAGTCATGTGTTGGATAATCCTGTTTTTCATTCAGGGACATGAAGCTATGAAGGTGAAGCTTGGATTGCCTTGGAGAACCCAAGATGTTAGTGATGCCAGGATGGTGAGATACCTGCCTAGGAGAGCTGCTAATGGACTGGAATCAGCCCAAAAGAAATGTGTTGCAGTCAGCAAAGCTTGAAGGAGTTGGAGATCTGAGGGGCATTTTGACATCTGACATGGAGATGCAGTTTGGAGTGTGACCAGCTGGATTTTGGTCTTGCTTTGGTCCAGTATTTTTTCACTATCCTTCCTTATAGAAAAATAATGTATATCTTGTGCCATTATGTGTTGGAAGTATGTGATTTGTTTTTAATTTTTACTTTTTAGGGGGTTACAATTAAGAGATTGTCATGACAGTAGAGACTTTGGAGTTTTACAGGGTTGAGACTGTTACAGAGTATTGGGACTTTTAAAGTTGGACTTAATTTATTTCTGCATTATGGTATTGTTACGAGCTTATGGAGGCCAGGGAGTGAAATATGGTTTGAAAGAAAATGGCTCCCATAGACTCAGGGAGCAGTGTTATTACATGGTGCAGCTTTGTTGGAGTAGGTGTGACTTCGTTGGGGGAGGTGCATCATTAGAGTTGATCTTTGAACTCTCAGAAGCTCAAACTAGGCCTATTGGCTCACAGTCCTGCTACTTTTGGATCTGTGTCTAGATCTCTCAGATACCTTTCTAGCACCATGTATGATCTGACATGTTGCCTTTGCTTTGGAGTGCTGGGATTAAAGGCTCTAAGCTTTCCTTTAATTCCTTTCTATAATTGCAAGTTTAGCTGGATCAGACCTTGCCCTGAGGTTGCCACTCCCATTATTCTATTTAACACCAGACTTTTTAAAAAAAAAAATCTGTTTATCTCCTTGAACAGACGACTTTATTCTACTTCCTGGTGCCCCTTTTCTTCTCAAATTATATATTTTCTATTTTTCCTTGCTCAACTTGCTCCTTTTCACTATCCATCTATGTAGGAGTAAACATCAATAGCCACAGAGTTCTTACTAGGCTGTTATTTCGTCTGCTAGCACAATCCAAACTCTTCAATTTAATCTCAGGCAAATTTTCTGAACAAGGGCAGAAAACAGCCTCATTCTTTACCAAAATATCATAAGAGCAGTCTCTAGGCTACATACAAATAGACTCTTAACTCAGCCCCCAACTTTTAATCATGCTCAGCACCACTGACTTCCATATTCCTACCAGAATGGCCTATTAAACCCTATTTAAAATGTTCATCTGCTTTTCTAATCGAAAGTCCCAAATTCCACATTCCTCTGAACAAAAGCATGGTCAGGCATATCACAGCAATACCCCACTCCCTCGTACCAACTTCTGTCTTAATTAGAGTTTCTGTTGCTGTGAAGAAGTACCATAATCATAGCAACTTTTATAAAGGAAAACCTTTAATTGTGGCTTATAGTTCAGAGGCTCAGTCGATTGTCATCATGGTTGAAAGTATGACACCGAGCATTCAGACAGTACTGGAGACATAGCTGAGAGTTCTACATATGAATATAAAGGCAGTAGGAAGAGAGTATGAGCCACTAGGTCTGGCTTGAGCTTCTGAGATCTCAAAGTCTAACTCCTAGTGGTGTACTTCTTCCAACAAAGCCAAACCTACAACAAGGTCACACCTAATAGTGCCACTCCCTATGAGTCCATGGGGGCCATTTTCTTTCACACCAACATACCATGTAAAGGTTGAAAGGTCGAAGGAGAAAACCAGCTGCATAGAGTCATCTTCTGATTTCCGGCATTGCACGTGCGCACATGTTAAAATAAGTAAAGGGTGAGAATAAGAGAGGGTGGGGAGAGAGAGATAACTGTCACATGCAGAACAGTGGGGATAGGCCAGAGGAGCAATTACAGAGTGAATCCTAAAAACAAAGCAAGTATCAATATCCTGGGAAACTTGGGGCTGGGAGGTGACTGATAAAAAGTTTCACATCATGTGGTTTAGTTCAACATGGCATACTTGACAAAGAGCATAGGGTAACGACATTATTTAAGACTATAAATCAGTGCTGCTGTTAAGCCAAAAGCACAGACAACTTGATGTTCTGTGGTAGTGAGAACTGCAGGGCATGTGACTTCTTCAGGCTGTGGGATCGGGCACCTTAAAAGTGACGATTGTGCTTTAGGGGCAGGCCCATGTTTTAACACAGTGCTAGCTGTCTACAGCTTTATGAGATTCAGGTTTGTGTTTCCTTTATTGTCTATTTCGGTTTCAAGTCTTGAATTGTTTCTTTCACCTGTTTGATTGCTTTTTCTTGGTTTTCTTTAAGGGATTTATTGATTTATTCTATTTTTTTTGTCTTTTCCTCTACTTTGAGGGAATTTCCTCTTTAAGGGCCTCAAACATTTTCCTAAAGTTATTTTAAAAGTTGTTTATTCTGCTTCATCTCTGTTGGGATGTTCATGTTTTGCTATTGTAGAATCACTATTTTTTTGGTGATGCTGTGTTGATCTTTGTGTTGTTGAGTGTGTTCTTACCTTGTGGCCTACTCATCTTTTCCTCCAATTGGTGTAGCTGAGGTTGTTTCTCATGTGATCAGTCCTCCCAATGCCAGCGGGTCCAAGGCTCAGATGGTTGCCCTTCAAAGTGTAGTTGGGGCCATGGTTCAGGTCACTCAGTGCTCCCCTAGGTAGCTTGGCCTTCCTGCTCCTGGAGTTCATCTATGCCTTGTTTTCTCCCGAGGTCGCTTGGCACTCCTGGAGGTCGCTCAGGCTTTTCTCTCATTTTACTTAAAAAATAATGTTATGTTACATTGAGTGTGTGTGTGTGTGTGTGTGTGTGTGTGTGTGTGTGTATGTATGGTGTGCGTGCGCACAGACCACAAACATGCATATAGAGGTCATTGGACAACTTATGGGGATTTGTTCTCTGTACATCATGTATGTCTTTGGTAATGGACATAGGTCTGTTTTTTGTTTGTTTGTTTTTGCCAGCACCGCAGAGGCACCTGAGTCTATTGCTTTTCTAGTCAGTAACTACAGCTCCACAGTTACTGGCCCACTTCTCAGGAAGTGGCCTGGTAGGACTTCTGTGTCCCACCTGATTTGCCTCCTGCTGCTGCCACCAAATGTAGTTTTAAACTAAATCTCTCATTGTTTTTACCAATAAAAATTTGGGAGTCAGAGGCTGGTGTGAAAACCTGCTAGATCGGAGAGGTTGAAGAGTAACTAGCTCACCTTCCCTCTTCATGGGCATCTCAAAAAGCGAATGTCTCTTCTGCTACTCCAAACCAAAGAGGACCACCACACTCAAAGTCCCTCCTACTACTTTTCATATATCTCTCTGTCCATTTTGCATGCTCCTTCTATTTCCAGCTATTTTTGAAGATTTAAAAAAATTATTTCTTTTTTGCTGGACAGTAGTGGCACAATCCTTTAATCCCAGCACCCAGGAGACAGAATCAGAAAGCTCTGTGAGTTTCAGGCCACCCTGATCTATAAAGTGAGTTCCAGGACAGGCTCAAAGCTACATAGAGAAACCCTGTCCTAAAAAGAAAAAAAATTATTTTCCTTTGTTTTCTTCTCTGTTGTATTATCTTTGGTTAAAAGAATGAAATCTGCATTGTATTGATACAGAAGAAACTGGAAGTAATAAAATTATTATAAAGGACTCACTAATAAATTTATTTAGTGTTGGGAGACATTGCTGGCTGGTTGAGGTTGCAGTCTGCCTTAGCTTGGCAGCTTTCCCTAAGCTCAACAATATGGAAACTCCCTCCCTTCCCAGCAAAGCTTCCAGTTCTCTACCTCATCTTGTCTGGAGGATGTCCCTGGGCCTGGAGGACTAACCTTATCTGAAGGCTGTCTCTAAACCAAATGCTTGTCTCTAAAGCCAGATGCCTGACTTAATCTTTATCATGTACCCTGACATAGATCCCTGTTAGAAGGCTCTCTTGCTACACATTCTAGGAACCCTATGATAGCAGCATGCCTCTTAATGCAAATTAGGTGATACCCCTGCCACTGTCCCCAGACTTTTATTTCAACTTTCTTCCTGGAATAAAGTGGAGTTGTGACATGTAATTGTCTCCCTGGAGAGCTGTCTCTGGGACTCACAAGCCATGGGACCTTGCTCACTCATTTTGGTTTCCTCCCCCCTCTCAGATGGTGGCCCAGGATCCCAAGTATTGGGAGGATGGGCTGCTAGTTCATTCATTTTTCTACTGCCCAGAAGCTCAGACCTGAAATAGTCACACAGATACTGTACTAATTAAATCACTGCTTGGCCCATTAGCTCTAGCTTCTTATTGGCTAACTCTTATATCTTAATTTAACCCATCTCCATTAATCTGTGTATCACCATGTGGCAGTGGTTGACCAGGTAAAGTTCTGTCTGGTTCTGTCAGAGCTATATGGCTTCTCTCTGACTCTGCTTTTCTTTCTCCCAGCATTCAGTTTAGTTTTCCCTACTTAGCTTTGTTCCCTTATAGCTCTGCTATAGGTCCAAAGCAGTTTTGTTATGAACCAATGGTATTTACAGCATACAGAGGGGAATCCTACATCACCCAAGGAAGAATAGAGGAGTAAACCACAGTTTATAAAATATTAAAGTTATTAAAAGTTGAATTTAGTTGAAGACACCTGTCTCTGAGATAACTGTGGGTCAGGAACCTGCCTGACCTCCATTTTGAGACCAGGAACCGTTTTACTGTTTTGTTAAAAATAAGTTTCCATTTGGTGTAAGAGCTGAGCTTCTGTTTTTGTTGTTTCTGTTTCCTGGAACCTGACCTGTTTTTACAAACACCATGACCTGTTCTTACTAGTAACCACAAGTCATACAATGACTGTTTTTCAAAATTTTCAGTACTTTCAATGGTTATCCATTGTTTCATTTCTGTAAACATGCTTAAAACTTTTTGTTGTTTTATTCCTCCTTAAAAGAGCCCTGAAGAATGGTCTCAAGACTGCCCTTTCTAATATCATTTTGGGCAAAGTGGTCACTGGCCAGCTCTGAGTACTCAAATAAACCTTGCTTAATTTGGTCCAAAATTGTGGTACTGATTTTAGGCTCATCTGGTGAGATTAAGAAGTTAAATAGTGTTGGAATGTCTTGTTTTGTCCTTCCATGGTGATTGAAAGTTTTGCTGGGTTTAGTAGTCTGGGCTGGCATCCATGGTCTCTTAATGTCTGCATAATGCTTGACTACGACCTTCTGGCTTTTGTTGACTCCAATGAGAAGTCAGGTGTAATTCTGATAGGTCTACTTTTAAATGTTACTTGGCCTTTTTCCTTTGCAGCTCTTAATATTCTTTCTTTATATGTTTAGAGTTTTGATTATTATGTGGGGAGAGGACTTTTTTTTTTGGATCCAGTCTATTTGGTGTTCTGTAAGCTTTTTGTATCTTCATAGGTATATCTTTCTTTAGGTTGGGAAAGTTTTCTTCTATGATTTTGTTAAATATATTTTCTGTGCTTTTGAGTTGAACTTCTCCTTCTTCTATACCTTTTATTCTTAGATTTGGCCTTTTCATGGTGTCCCATGTTTCCCAAATATTTTGGGTTAAGCTTTTGTTAGATTTAATGTTTTCTTTAACTGATGAGCCTATTGTATTGTATTGTGTTATCTTCAGTGCTTGAGATTCTCTCTTCCATCTATTGTATTCTGCTGTTCATGCTTGTGTTAAATGCACAAATTAATGATTGTTTTCTCATGATTTCTGTTTCTATAATTCCCTTGGCTTGTGTTTTCCTTATTGTCTGTATTTCAGTTTTCAAGTCTTGAATAGTGTCTTTCATATGTTTGACTTCTTTTTCTTGGGTTTCTTTAAGGAAGTTGCTGATGTCTTCCAATTTTTTGGTTTTTCTTTTCTTCCATTTCTTTAAGAGAATTTCTGATTTCCTCTTTAAGGGTTTCAAACATTCTCTTGAAGTTATTTTTTAGGTAATTTTCTTCTGCTTCATCTATATTTGGTTGTTCAGGTCTTGCTGTTGTAGGGTCTTTAGGTTTTACTGGTGTTGTGTTGCTTTTTGTGGTATTGTGTGTGTTCTTACCTTTTCTACTCATCTTTTCCTCTAATAGTTGTGGTTGGAGCTGTCTGAGATTCTGTTGATCAATCTTCCAGGTACCAGTGAATCCAAAGCTCAGAATCTAGCCACAATCCCAGCCCTACACAAAATACTAGAAGGAAACTCCAACCCAAGGAAGTTGACTACATCAACAAAAACACAGACAATTGATGGTCTCATAGCAGCAAATCCCAAAGAAGTAAAAATGCACAAGTTAATATCACCAACAATGAAAACTAAATCAACAGGAGATAGCAATCATTGGACATTAATATCCCTTAATGTAAATGGACTCAATTCACTATAAAAAGGCACAGGCTAACAGATTGGATATGAAAACAGAATCCATCCTTCTGCATACAAGAAACACACCTCAACCTCAAAGAAAGACATCATCTCAGAGAAAAGCATTGGGAAAAATGTACCAACCAAATGGACCTAAGAAACAAGTGGGTGTAGCTATCCTAGTATCTAACAAAATAGATGTCAAGCTAAAATCAGTCAAAAGAAACAAAGAAGGTCATGTCATAATAGTCACAGGAAAAATCCATTAATAGCAAATCTCAATACTGAACATCTATGCCCCAAATACAAGGTACCCTCATATGTAAAAGAAACACTTCTAAAGCATAAATCATACATTAACCCCCCCCCCCACACACACACACATTCCTCTCTCACCACTGGAAATGTCAGTCAGACAAAAAATAAACAGAGAAATAAGAGAACTAACAGATGCTATAATTCAAATGGACTTAATAGACATCTATAGAATATCCCATCCAAAAAGAAAAGTATATACCTTATTTTCAGCACCTCATGGAATCTTCTCAAAAATTATCAAAACAAACCTCAACAAATACAAAAAATTTGGAATAACGCAATGTACTTTCTCAGATCACCATGGTTTAAAACTAGAAGTCAACAGCAATACTAATTCCAGAAAACCTACAAACACATGGAAATGAAATAATGTTCACCTGGATCATCAAGGGGTCAAGGGAGATATTAAAGACTTCCTAAAATTCAATGAAAATGACCACACAATATACCCAAATTTATGGGACACAATGAAAGCAGTGTTAAGAGGAAAGTTTACAGGACTAAATGCCTACATAAATAAGCTGAAAAAAATCCCACACTAGTGAATTAACAAAACATTTGAAAACTTTAGAACAAAAAGAAATAAACTCACTAAGAGATGGCAGGAAATAATCAAATTAAGAGCTGAAATCAACAAAAGAGAAACAAAGCAATACAAAGAATAAATGAGACAAAGATCTGGTTCTTCGAGAGAATCAACAAAATAGACAAACGTTTATCCAAACTAACCAAAAGGCAGAGAGAGAATATCCAAATTAACAAAATTAGAAATGAAAAGAGGGACATAACAACAGACACGGAGGAAATACAGAGAATCATCAGGTCATATTTCGAAAACCTGTACTCCACAAAATTGGAAAACTTAAAAGAAATGGACAACTTTCTGAATAAATATCACATACCAAAATTAAATCAAGACCAGATAAGCAAATTAAACAGACCTATAACTGCTGAAGGAATAGAAACAGTCATCATAAGTTTCCCCCCAAAACAAAACAAAAACAAGAACAACAACCAAAAAAAAACCCCAAAAAACAAAAACAAAACAAAAACAGGACCAGAAGGTTTTAGCTCAGAATTCTACAAGATTTTCAAAAAAGAACTAATACCAATACTCCTCAAATTATTTCACACAATAGAAACAGAAGGAACATTGCCAATCTTTTTATGAGGCTACAATTACCCTGATACCCAAACCACAGAAAGACATTATTAAGAGAGAGAATTACAGACCAATCTCACTCATGAACATTGACTCAAAAACACCAAATAAAATGCTGGCAAATCGAATCCAAGAACACATCAGAGCCATCATTTACCATGATCAAGTCAGCTTCATCCCAGACATGCAAGGATGGCTCAACATATGAAAATCTCTGTCAATGTAACCCACCATATAAACAAACCCTAAAATAAAAACCACATGATCATCTCATTGGATGCCAAAAAAGCTTTTGACAAAATACAGTATTTCTTCATGATAAAGTCTTGAAGGGGTACAAAGAACATACCTAAACATAATAATGGCAATATACAGCAAGCCAACAGCCAACATCAAACTAATTGCAGAGAAACTCCTAGCGATTTTACTAAAATCAGGAACAAGACAAAGTTGTCCACTCTCTCCATATCTATTCAATATACTTCTTGATGTCCTAGCTCGAGCAATAATACACCAAAAGGAGATCAAGGGGACACAAATTGGAAAAGAAGGAATCAAGCTCTCATTGTTTGCTGATGATATGCTAGTTTTCATAAGCAATCCCAAAAATTCTAACAAGGAACTTCTATAACTCATAAACACTTTCAGTAATGTAGCAGGATACAAGATTAATTAAAAAAAATCAGTAGCCCTTTTGTACACAGATGATAAAAGGGCTGGGAAAGAAATCAGAGAAACAACACCCTTTACAATAGCCACAAATATCATAAAATATCTAGGAGTAACTCTAACCAAACAAAAGGAAGACTTATATGACAAGAACTTTAAATCTTTGAAGAAAGAAATTGAAGAAGATACTAGAAAGTGCAAAGATCTCCCATGCTCTTGGGTAGGCAGAATTGTACTAAACAGTAATCTTGAAGTTTAAATGTTGCAGGGAGTCCCTTGTTTGGTCCCAGCTAGCAAGACTCAAAATAACCACAGAGAAACTGTATTAATTAAATCACTGCTTGGCCAGTAGCTCTAGCTTCTTATTGGCTAACTCTTATATTAATTTAACCCATTTCTATTAATCTGTGTTTTACCATGTGGTAGTGGCTTACCAGGTAAAATTCCCAGTGTCTGTCTCTGGTGGTTCCATGGCATTCCTCCCTCCACCTTCTTTCTCCCAGCATTCAGCCTTGCTTTCCCCGCCTACCTAAGTTCTGCCCTATCAACAGGCCAAGGCAGTTTCTTTATTCATTAACCAAAAAAAGCAACATGCAGAGGGGATTTCCACATCATTTAACCATAATTCTAGTTTTTACAGGATCCCATAGAAATAATATCTCCCCCATAACAACTGGAAGTAATTCTGAAAGGTGACATTCCCTCTCCCAACAAAGTTTATCCTTAGGGTTAGAGCCACATATTAGGGGTAGGTTATAAGTGGCATAGGATAGAGGGTAAAAATTAAGTAGGCTCAAGGATCTCTTTTTAAAAAAGGGGGGAGTGGATGGGATAATAGGTAATTAGTGTGCGCTCACTCACACTAATAAAAATAGTGAGTAATAGTGAAAATACTTGAGAGCTATTATTTATAGACAATTAACATTGGCATAGATTCTTTTATATTGGTACAAATTCAAATTCTATTTGTCATATTAAATGTGTTTTTTGCCGGGCAGTGGCAAAAATCCCAGCACTTGGGAGGCAGAAGCAGGTGGATCTCTGTGAGTTCGAGACCAGCCTGGCCTACAAGAGCTAGTTCCAAGACAGGCTCTAAAGCCACAGAGAAACCCTGTCTCGAAAAACCAAAAAAAAAAAGTGTTTTTATTTCTGTTTACAATATTTATGCACCTATGCAAAATTATTTTGACATATTGTATGCATGCATGTTTCTACCTCTGCTTTAGATATTTTGTATATTGATGCAATTTTAGGATATAATTATAATTTTGCTCTATACATTTCTACCTCTGATCAAGATACTTATATATTGTTTATATTTTGAGGTCATTGTCCTCATTTACTGCACATTTGTTTAAAGATTACTTAATCTTCTAATATGAAACCTTAGTCTTTAAGCTGTATAGTCAATAGTCATCCATGTTTGTCATAATTATAGTTGTACTAATCAGGTTCTTTAGATGCACAGAGACTGTATTCCACATACATAGGTAATCTTTAACCACTTCAAAGAACTGTAGAATATAGCATTTAAATAACTTAGGATTCTGTTGACATGAGACACAATTGCTCCTGACAACACCAATCTATTCCCAAGAAAATGTTGGGCACCAAAGACACTTCACTGGGAGCTTGTTTTCTTTTTGGCAAAACTGGCCTTTGGGCAAAGAATTGCCCCTGCCTGAACCACTGACAAAATGCATGGTATCCAGAATGGACAGGCAAACTGCACACACACACACACACACACACACACACACACACACACACACGACTGTCAGACCCTGGCAAGACAGGTAAGATCATTTTAAAAAATTCCCTGCCTCTTAAAAAAATAGTCTGTCAGTTACTTTAGGCCTTAGCCAAAGTTGGTTGCCCCAACATTGCAAATGAGACTTTGGGTGATTGCCCAGGTATCAGGTTGTCTCTGTCATTTTTTTGCACCTTTTGGAAGTTGCTTGATTGAGCTTCCTAATTACTCAAGTAATATTATTTCCCTTCTTAGGTCTTTCTGGGGTTAAAGAGTAGATAGTCATAGTTACTTTCCTTTCATGACTTAGCCAAGCCATTTCTAATATAAGACTTAGACTCCTTCAAATAAAATAACTATTAAAACATTTATCATATGTTTCTTGCTTAATGTCATTCATGCTGGTTGTAATTCTAATTTTTATGCTTGATATTTGTTCTTATTATATATAGTTTTTTTTTTAATTTTTTGAGACAGGGTTTCTCTGTAGCTTTGGGCCTGTCCTGGAACTAGCTCTTGTAGACCAGGCTGGCTCGAACTCATAGAGATCTGTTTGCCTCTGCCTCCCGAGTGTTGGGATTAAAGGTGTGCGCCACCACCGCCTGGCTGTATATACCTTTGTATTACCCTTAAAACTTGCTTATTTAGAAAAAAGAGGGAGGTGCTGTGGAAAGTTCTTCAGTCAACAGCCTTTAAGATACTGGCCCACTTTGGGCATGGTCTCATGTACGATAAATACAAACATAAGAGCGTGTGTGGGCCCCTTTGTAGTAATAAGAGCGGCGGGGCTGCGTCCCCAACACCCCAGCCGCCTGCCCGGCTAGCTTATGCCCCGAAATAATTACACGGACACTGTATTCCTTTAAGCACTGCTTGGCCCATTCTCTTCTAGGCTAATTCTCACATATTAATTTAGCCCATTTCTAATCATCTGTGTGTAGCACCCCAAGGTGCGCTTACCGGGGAGATTCTAGCCTAGTCCATCCTGGGTCGGAGCTTCATCCCGGGAGCGGGGCATGGCGTTTCTCCCAGGCGTCTACTCCCGAGAGGAGAGCTGTGTAGTCTGAGCTCACTTACTCTTCCTCCCAGCGTCCTGTTCTGTTTACTCCTCCCACCTATCCTCTAACCAATAAAATGGGCCAGGGCAGTTCCTTTATTAGCCAATGACCTTCCTCCATCATTTCCCCTTTTTCGGTTTAAACAAAAAAAAAAAGGCTTTAACTTTAACATAGCAAAATTACATATAACAAAACAGTTATCAAGTAAAAGTTATAATAATCTTTATCATAACTAAGGAAAACTAACTATAACTAACTATTCTTAACTCCATCAAAGACTCCAGAAAGATACAATACTATCTAAGCAAACAGGAAAAAAGCAACTTTTAAACTCTAGAAATGACAGAGACATCTCGCTGCCTGGACAGTCACCCAAAGTTCCTCTGTACCGTTGGGGCATCCATCTTCAGCCTTCAGGCCCATGCTATCCAGCAGACATTTCCATAAAGCAGAAAAATTCAAAGTCAGTTCAGTCACTATCTGTTGTGTCCTGCAGAATGTCGCGCAGACTCTTTCATGAATCAGGAACCCCGAAAGATCATCTCACCTTAGGTAAGTTCAGTAGTCCTCTCTGTGGGTTCTCTGTGTCCAGTTTATGCAATAGTCCAGGCAAGAGCAGTTTCTTGCCCAAATGGCTATCAAACTCCATAAGGTGCCTCTTCGATGCCCATCTTCCTCTTGAAGTACATTGGTGCTGCCAGGAGCAGAGTGTCTCATTGTCATGAAAAGTCCTAAGTTATTAAAACATTTAAATGTCCTATTCTGTAATCTTTGAAAGACATGAAGAATGTCTAACTAAAATATATCTCTATATATCTAGAAAATCTAACTAACATGACTACAAGCTTTACTATTATCAATGATTATCCATTAACAACCTATATTTCTTAATTATACAGTACATATTTAAATGAACTACACAATCACAATACCTTAATCAAAATCAGAAACACTTATACATATAACAAAATTGACCGTAAATCTCTATCAATAAAGCAAAATCTATACTAATGCAAATTATTCATATCTGTATCATATCCCCCTTTAAATGTAAAAGAACATTTATAAACCATATTTGGGAACATGGGCGCAGTTTTTTCTCTCCAAACTGCTTCCTGCTGAATGGGGGCGTCGTTAATTAGGTCTTTCATGGTATAACCTGTGTGCTAGTTTCATCTCAGTTGGCAGTTGAGCGAAGCAATTTTCTAAAGATGTTCACTGCAACCCTTCAGGAGGGCGTGGTCCATCATACCATATTGGGATAGAAGAAATGAACAGTGTCTCATCCTCTGTGAAAACAAAATAAGAAACTCCTTTCCAAAGTATCATATCCTTAGATCCAAATTTAATATATCTATGTTGGATTAGTTCAGCAGCATTTATAAATAAATATCTTTTAGCAGCTGTTGCTCCTTCCTCAGCATTCAAACAATTCAAAGAGAGCATAATAGCATACAGTATCAAAATTCTCTGTCTATTTTCCATCTTTCTACAGCTTTGTTTTAACCTCTATTTTGTTTATTTTTACTTTTTACTTTTTGCTTTTTGAGACAGGTTCTCTGTATGTTTGACCTGAAGTAACTCTGTAGACCAGGCTGTCTTTGAACTCTCAGAGATCCGCCTGTCTCTGCCTCCCAGGCATTGGGATTAAAGGTGTAAGCTACTACACCTTGAACTCACAGAGATCTGTTTGCCTCTGCCTTCTAGGCACTGGGATTAAAGGCGTGTGCTACCACACACAACAACTCTCTTCCTTTTTTTTTTTTTTGTTTTTTACTTTAAGAACTTCAACTTTTAGTCTGCATATATTTTTAACACACTTTAAACCATTCAGAAATTTTCTCTGTCTTTGAATCTCTCTTTACTATATATCTCTCTTTTTCTGACCACATGAATCTTTAAATTACTGAGCAATATGGGTAGGATTAAAGGCGTGGCTTTGCCAGCTAGATCCAGTCCATTTCTTAGCTTTCCAGCCTCGTGGCTGAGGTACTGGCTGTAGGCATGTTTACTGCATTTCAAGGTCCCTGCCAGCAAGCGAGATTCAGCAGCCTGTGCTTGCAAACCGCACAAGCCGCCTGCATAAAAGAGTCAGAGTTTGCCCTGGCAGGACAGCCCAGAAAGCCGGATTTTTAAATGGTGCAGCTTTTTTCCTGCTACGGCTGAAAACCAAAAAGCATGCGTTCAGCTTTTCGTCAACACCGTTTAAGTGTTTCGTGGCAGGACCTCTTAATGAGCTGCAGGCTTTGCAGCTAAAGCTGAGTCAGGAAGCTTCTCTTAGATGAGGCGCTTGCTTGCCTCTAACAAGCAGAGCAGACCCGAGAACATAGCGAGTCTAGTTGCCATCAAACAAATCGTAGCACTTTACTCCAAATGCTCTAGTCAAAAGTTCTGTCTCCCGCAGGAGCCAGACAGAGATCGCAATGGCGGCACAGCCCCAGGAAGTCGTGCTTTAAAATGACACAGCGTTTTTTTTGCGACTGTTGCCGAATCAGGAAATCTCTCTACAGCACGCCACCAACAAAGAGCAAAAATCTGTGTTAAACTCTCTCTCCCTTATTTTTAAGCCTTCTCAGGTTTTTTAAATGGGTTTAGTTGTCCACACGTCTGGGCTCCAACTGTAGTAATAAGAGCAGCGGGGCTGCGTCCCCAACACCCCAGCCGCCTGCCCGGCTAGCTTATGCCCCGAAATAATTACACGGACACTGTATTCCTTTAAGCACTGCTTGGCCCATTCTCTTCTAGGCTAATTCTCACATATTAATTTAGCCCATTTCTAATCATCTGTGTGTAGCACCCCAAGGTGCGCTTACCAGGGAGATTCTAGCCTAGTCCATCCTGGGTCGGAGCTTCATCCCGGGAGCGGGGCATTGCGTCTCTCCCAGACGTCTACTCCCGAGAGGAGAGCTGTGTAGTCTCAGCTCACTTCCTCTTCCTCCCAGCGTCCTGTTCTGTTTACTCCTCCCACCTATCCTCTAACCAATAAAATGGGCCAGGGCAGTTCCTTTATTAGCCAATGACCTTCCTCCATCACCCCTTGACTTCTGGATTTGATTCCAGTTCCCCTGAGCATGCAGAGGCCTGTGAATCATTACTCTTTCTGTGAATTTACTCCTTAATAAATAAACCTTTTTAAATACTCCATTCTGTACTGCAGCATTGTATATCACATAGTTGCTGTTTTTGACTTTAACATCTTGAGCAAATTGCAGGTTGTGCTGTTCCCCACTGCTCTGTATGGGGCAGCCCTGCTAGTGGAGGTGGTTTCTTTTTGGGAATCCCATGACAGTGAAAGAAGTCAGAAGACCCCCAAAGAAAAATGTTTTATGTTTGTTTGTTCTATGGATATAAGCTTTTCAAAAGTGAATTTGGACGTGGAATAGAGATTTCTTAAGGTGGAAAAGATCGAAAGGGGCTTAGAGAAAGGGGCTGACTATTGTCTACTCAACAGAGATGAAAGTTAGAAGTTCTAATATTCTATAGCACAGTGAGTGAGGTGATTTCCATTACTAGATTGATATTTGGCTTCTTACTCCCTTAGGAGGCCAACTATGTCAAAAGACAGAATGTTGAGGCAAGGAAAGTGATTTTATTCAGAAAAGACTGGGTCAGTAAGATGGTTCAGTGCATTAATGCGGTTCCTGCCAAAAGAAACCCGATGACCTAAGTATAATCCCATAATCCCACATAGTAGAAGGAGAGAATCTGTAAGAGCCAAAGTCAACCTCTGAGCCCCATCTGCCTAAGGACAGATAACTTCCTGGAAGGCTGGGGGCTGTGGTTCTCAGTAATTAACAAGCTATGTGTTTTTGCTTCCCTAAACAAGCTTGCACCGGAAGTTCTTGATTGGACATAGGCAGGAGTTGCTTAGGCAGGAAATAGTCCAGGATGTATGTTTGCCCCTGATTTGACCTGATGGGAAATGCAGTGATCTGGTGGAAAACATGACTAGTGGCCATTTCCTGGGAAGGGCCAGAGTCCATCATCCTGGCCAGTATTTAATTAAAACTTGCTTCAAATTGGCCTCAAAATTGTGGATTTGGTCTTTCTCGATTTTCAGGATTAACAGACCAACTCCTGCAAGTTATCTTCTGGCATTCATACAATTTTTTTCTTTTAAAATTTTATTATTTTATGTGTATGGGTGTTTACTTGTATGCATGTCTGCATACCATGTTTGAGTCTGGTGCCCACAGAGGCTAGAAAAGGACATCAGAGCCCCTGTAAGTCAAGTTACAGATAGTTGTGAGTTATAATACGGTGCTGTGAATCAAACCTGATTCCTCTGGAAGGGTAGCCAGTGCTCCCCACCACTATCCCTTTAGTCCCTGACATCCACACTGTTGCCCACCTGCAAGCCCTCAAGTGTTGGGCATGTGCCACCATGACCTTCTTACAATGCCTGTCTTGCAGGAAGGCTGATTAGAGGGTGGTTTACATAGATAGTTTATGGGTGTTTCCAGACTGGTATAGTCTCTTTAAAATGAGGGTCATCAGATCACACAAATGATACCTAGTCTCAAAACATTGCAGCTATGTAAATCTCAAGAAATGTAATTTTGGGGGGCTATTCTTACAACTAGTTACAAGTTACAGTAGACTTAAGTTGCATGAGACTCTGCTGAGTTCCAGACTCCCAGTACAAAATGACCACAAATTCCTCACAAGAACTTTCACAAGGCTTGGTTTCAATATTTCTCAATAACTTATTATATGTTTTAGGATAAATTAGAAGAGAAAATCTTGAAGAGTGTAGGCAGATTTTTTTCTGTTCTGCTAGACAACTTCCAAATAACCACAGAGACTTTTTATTAATTATAAAAGCTCAGCCAATAACTGAGGCTTGTTTCTAGCTAGCTCTTATAACTCAAATTAACACATTTCTACTTATCTAATGTTACCACATGATTCATGGCTTTTACCTCTTTTCTTGTACATCTGTTCTTTCTTGTCTGATGGCAACTCTACATTCTCTCCGCTCCAAAAATCCTGCCTAGCTATCGACTATTTAGGTTTTTTTTAAAAAAGATTTTATTAACATTATATATACAGTGTTCTGCCTGCATGTATGCCTGAAGGCCAGAAGAGGGTACCAGATCTCATTATGGATGGTTGTGAGCCACCATGTGGTTGTTGGGAATAGAAATCAGTTCCTCTAGAAGAACAGGCAGTGCTCTTAACTGCTGAGCCATCTCTCCAATTTCCATTTAGCTTTTTATCAAACCAGTCTGAGTGACACTTCTTCACAGTGTACACAAAGATTATTTCATAACAGAAGGGTTTAAACATAAAGAAGTAATAAGCTGTTGGGCATCAGAGGTCTGGGCATGAGGCCCAGTGTGACTTCCTGAGCCTCACTTGAGTTTGTGTGAGGCCTAGTGTAACTTCCTGAGCCTAGCTCAAGTTTGGAGGCCTTTCTCGGGCTATAACTTCTACACAGGAAGTGACTCAGCATAACTTGGCCTGGACCTGACTCTGTCCAGCCACCACTAACATGGCAGAATATTATTGGCCCTTGTTCCTTGCTCTGCCTTGGCCCATCCCAGGCTTCCCACCCCTATCTCACCCTATATAAGTTCCTGCCTAAAACAATTAAACAGATCCTGCTTCGACAGACTCCTGACTCATTGTGTGTGCTTCTCCCTGGTTCTGAGTCATCAACATGCGCTATCCTGCTCAGCCCCAGGGAAAGTCTGGCAGGTCTGGCTCTGCCCCCACCCTTTGTGCCAGAGAACCTGGCAATAAGCAAGTAAAAATATTAATTACCTTGATGGATCTGTACAGAATGTGAGCCTATAGAGAGATACCATGATGTACTTTGTAAGTATGTATAGTTATTAAAAATAGAGGATTTAAGACTACAAAGATTGGTGCTGACAGAGATCTTTTTTTGCTGTTGCTTTCCATGAAGACAGGGCTCAACAAATGTCAACATGACTCCGTGGTCAGGAGGTGTTAGCATCTGCATGTCTTTTTGTGCATACTGTCATGGTTAAAGGAATTCTTTTTCCAAAAGGATCTCTCAGTTGTGGGACACTACTGCCATCAGGTGGTACTCAATGACTTTTGATCCACAAAAACAAACCCTTTGTCAGACCCTAGAGACTAAGTGCCATTGAGAGGTGTGCACAAAAAGCCACAGAGGTCATTAATGCCTTTAATTCCAGCATTTGGGAGATAGACACAGCTGGATTTCTGAGGCCAGCCTTGTCTAAATAGTGAGTTCCAGAACAGTCACAGCTACATAGTGAGACTCTGTCACAAATAAACAAAGCAAAACCCAACCAACCAACCAACCAACCAACCAACCAACCAACCAACCAACAAAAAACATGGAGATGCAGAAGAAAACACCAGAACTCATACTTCCTTTCATTTTTATAAAAAAAAATCAAGAATTTAAACTGTGCTGTTATTAAACTGTGCTGATATTGAATTTATCGGTTATATTCAGAGTTCTTCATCCTGAATGTATTGGTTAATGAATAAAGATATTTTGGCCAGTGGCTTAGCAGAATAGAACAAGGCAGGAATTCTAAGCAGATAGAGGAGAAAAGAAGGCGGAGGCAGAGAGATGCCTTGTAGCTGCAGCCAAAGGAGACAGATGCCTGGCAATTTTGCCGGTAAACCACGAGTCTCATGATGATGCACAGATGAACAGAATTGGGTTAATTTCAGATATAAGTACTAGCTAGAAAGACACCTAAGCTATGGACCAAGTAGTGATTTAATTAATACACTTTCTGTGTAATTATTTCTGGTCTGGGCAGCTGGGAACAAACTAGCAGCCTCCATATACAACCTTTTCTTTTCATTTAGATAAAAAGGAGGAAAATTTGTTGGATAATCTTTTTGTACACTGTGAAGACATGTTTTTGCCAAGGCACTTTCTGTTTAGTTTAATAAAGAGTTTAATGACCAATAATAGTTAGGCAGGAAAGGATAGGCAGAACTTCTGTGTAGAGAGAGGAACTGGGAAAAGAATCAGAGAGGCAGAGATTCACCAGTCAGACAGGGAGGAAGTGGGACAGAAGGTACTGAGCCACGTGACAGAATATAGAGTAATATAAATGAGCTGATTTAAGTGTTAAGAGCTAGTTGGGAACAAGCCTAAGCTAAGTTCAAGCTTTCATATTTAATAAGAAGTTTCTGGTCATCATTTAGGAGCTGGTGATCTAAAGAAAGACCATTTTACACACACACACACACACACACACACACACACACACACACACACACGAAATTTATTAACTTAAATGACTTAATAGGCTGCAGTCAAACCAATTCAGCAATTACTAGCTGTGAATGGAAAGTCCAAGAATCTAGTAGTTGCTCAGACCCACAAGGCTGTGTTTCTCAGATGGTTGTCTATGTATGCTACAATCCTGAAGAGAAAGGCTCTCACAGATGTTCTAGCAAGGTGAGGGCAAGCAGGCAAAAAAGAATGAACCGTTTCTTCTTTAATTGTCCTTATATAGGCTTCCAGCAGCAGTTGTAGCCCAGGTTAAAGGAAAATCTTCTGGCCTCAAGATTCTGATCAAAAGCCTGTGTCTTTTAGCCTCAAGATCAAGATCACAGGTATGCCCTACATTTTTGGACTATAGTTCATTCCAGATATAGTCAAGCTGATAACCAACAGTATCCGTCAGAAGTCCATCCCTTGCCAGCTTGATACACAATAGTATCTCCTTATGTCATGATTAATTTCCAAATGAAAACAATAACAAGGTCATAGTAATGCCTAAACACAATGTAGCTATCCCACCCGCAATAGCAAATGTATTGTATAGTTAAACAGAGCATAGTTATACTTAACATGATGTAACTATCCTTAGCACAATCACAAACACATTATAAATTTAGAATAGGTGGCAATGTCCATTGGGGGACATCCTATTAGTAGTCTCTAACTACCTTCCTCTACTACCCATGCTGTATTTCCTCCACCATATGTAAGCACCTTAGCAAGTCTTGGCCCTTTTCCTGGAGGAGTGACCTGTTGTGGGAGCTGCGGGTTGCATTCCTGCTGCCCCAGCTCCTGGTCGCCTGGCTAGCTTATGCCCCGAAATAACAACACACAAATTGTATTTATTTAAACACTGCCTGGCCCATTTCTATTAATGTGTGTAGCACCCCAAGGTGCGCTTCCCGGGAAGATTCTAGCCTACATCCATCCTGGGTCGGAGCTTCATTGTGTCTGCCCCAGAGAGGAGAGCTATCGAATCTGCCCCAGAGAGGGGAGCATAGCATCTAATCTCACTTCCTCTTCCTCCCAGCATTCTGTTCTGTTTACTCCGCCTACCTAATTTTCTGTCCTATCAGGGCCAAGCAGTTTTTTTTATTACTTAACCAATGAAGCAACAGATAGAAAGATGACCTTCCTCCATCAGTGACCCATGTCTTCCTGATGGGTCTGTGCCTTTTGTCATCCTCTCTGGTTTAGATTGTTGTAGTTTCCTATTGACTTTAATAACAGAACATGGTAGCACCATGAGATGCCCAAAAGGATCTCCTGTACTCCAGACACACTCTTACCTCCATTGTGAAGAAGTAATGTGGGATTCCCCTCTGTATGCTTTGAATATGTTTTATTACCATTGGTTATTAAAGAAGCTGTTTAGGCCTATGGTTTAGTTGAGTAAAGCCAGGCAGAAAATCTGAACAGAGATATAGAGAGAAAGTAGGTGGAGTCAAGGAGACAGCATGTAGCTGCCAGAGGAGAAGGATGTGAGCCAACAGCCAGAAACTTAACAGTAGGCCACAACCTCATGGTGATTCACAGATTAATAGAAATGTGTTACTTTAAGATATAAGAGTTAGTTAATAAGAAGCATGAACCATTGGCCAAACAGTGTTGTAATTAATATATTTTCTGTGTGATCATTTATGTCTGGGCGTCTGGGAAATGAATGAGTAGTTTCTACCCACAGAGAAGCAATCCTATTTCTCCATGGTAATCTCGAACAACTACCCCTCCTAATACTGTTATTCCTAACCTGTTGGTTTAATGACATTAGAAGTCCAAAGTGACCAGGGACATGACTGAGCTTTCAGTTCAATGGAATGTTTGTTGTGGCTCCTGGCAGGAAGACTCCCTGTTTTGAGATCAAAACTTCTAGGCCAGCAGAACTTAGGGTTGCAGGGACAGGAAGCAAAAATTTCCCTACTGGGTTACTAGGGATGATGTAGTGAGTGCAACTATTTTCTTTTCCACCCCTTGATTCCTGGGCCCTGGATCCTGGCTATTGGATGCTGATTCAAAGCGTACATATACTGCTTTCTGGAGAACCCTGCCCTAGTCCTCCAGGCTGTTGCCACCTAATTGGCACTATAATAGTGTCTTCAAGAGGCCATTCCATTTTTCTATCAGGCCAGCTGCTTCAGGACAGTGGGAAATATTGTAAGACTAGTGAGCTCCATGACAGTGGGATCACTGTCACATTTTTTTTTCACTGTTAAAAGAGTATCTTGGTCAGAAGCTGCTGGGAGCCAGCCCTGGCAATAGACAGGTCCCCAGAGGATGTAAGGAGTAGGCAAGGGATGGAATGAGCCATGTATGATGGCCAGGAGAAACTTGCAGCCTGACTGACGAGTAGTCAGAGTGCTTCTTTATTTATACAGAATTTAGTAAGCAAAGGTACATTCATGTTGTTCCAAAACATAGATCGTATCATTTTTGTTTTTGGACATGTGTTTATCATTTTCTCTTACACATCTGGGGTCCCAAGCTTAGTCACCAATGATAAATCATGACAGAATAGAGTTATCTTTTACAATCATTTTCCCTCAAGTTTAGTCATCATTGATAAACAGTTATCTTTTATAACCAATATTATTCATCAATATCATAACTCAATATTTAAGATCTACAGTCATATGATAGCCTGTAGTAGGCTGGTAACTTTTGTAGTTACAAGAACACTAGACAAAAACAAAATCTCCAAGCCAGCAGATTGCTGTATCACAAGCAGTGTATTATTAACTCTAATGGTCAGAGTACCCAAGAAAAACGCCTCAGGTCAAAGCTGCTGCAGTTATTATTAAAATTATGGTGTAATACAATGTTCATATTTTATATATTTATAAAAATTTTTTATTTGTCTAATCCTGGCATTCTTTTGTTCCTTGGTCAAATGATGCCGTAGGGGCTCTGCACTTTTTAACTTTTCTAAGAAAAGGAGGCCCTGACATCTCATTTTTTAATCATCTTTTTATATCATTCTCACCAATAATATGAATCTCTGTGTAGGGCAGCAGTATCTTCAGCTAATCTAATGTTGTTGCTGTATATGTACATAGCCACCTGAGGGTATAGTGGGAAGAGGCTTGTGGTCTGACCTATGGCTAACTCCTCTAACCCACTGAATCTTGTTAACATTTTAAAGTTTACTTTCTTTTTCAATTATCTTGTTCCTGAGTAAGTACAGGGACAGATGTTTCAAGAATATCTTATAGCTGCATAAAGAGACCTCTGGCTTCTTATGTGTCACAACCTCTAAGGCATAAGGAAGACTTGAAGTAGATAATTATATTTCTCTAAAAGAAGGAGATCTAATATCTTTAGGATTTTCTTGGGGAAGCTTAGAAGCAATATTCCTGTGAGAAGGCATAAATTATTCATAAGAAATTTTCCTGAGTTTCAGAGTTGGCCCAATGTGTAAAAGCACTTGGTACTCTTACAGAAGTGTTGCATGGGGGCTGCTTGGTTGTTCCCAGCTGCCTGGACTCCAAATAATCACACAGAAACTGTATTAATTAAATCACTGCTTGGCCCATTAGCTCTAGCCTCTTATTGGCTAACTCTTATATTAATTTAACCCATTTCTATTCATCTGTGTATTCACTATGCGCCAGTGGCTTACTGGATAAAACTCCCAGTGTCTGTCTTTGGTAGATCCATGGCGTCTCTCTAACTCTGCCTCCTTTCTCCCAGCATGCCATTTAGTTTTCCCTGTCTACCTATGTTCTGCCCAATCAGGCCAAACAGGCCAAGGCAGTTTCATTATTCATTAACCAGTGAAAGCAACACATAGACAGAAGGACCTCCCACACCACACATGATGTGGGTTAAGTTCTCAGCACCCAGGTATAACACCCTGAAACTCCAAGTCCAGGGGACTTGATCCCCTTTTCTATATTCTGTGAGCACCAGGCACATGTATGATATGCATAATGCATGTGGGTATTCACATAAAATAAAAAATTCTTTGAAAAAAGAAAAATAAAATTTTCATCAATCCAGTATCCCAAATTGTACAAGTATTAAAAGTTCCCCAAGTATGCAACAGTGTAGATGAAAACCAAAGGTGACAAGGTGGCCATTATTTGACTCTGCTTTGCTGGGTCTTTGTCCAGAAACTGTGCTGGTTTTATGACTTTTGCTGTTACCATCAGATATGGCCATTCCAAGATGCAACATGACTGTGCATAAGGCATTCTGTAAGTCCACAGATGGTGGTTTTGGCAGAAACATTACATGCAGGAAAGGCAAATCTATAGCCCAAATAAGTACCTACTCTAGTAAGGACAAAGTGTCCTTTTGTTGGAGGAAGTAGTCCAATGTAGTCAACCTGCCACCAGGTTGCGACTGGTCACCCAGGGAATGGTGCCATACCTGGAATTCAGTGTTAGTCTCTGCTGTTGTAAGATCTGGCATTCAGCAACAGCTGTAGCCAGTGTTGGAACCTGCTCTGACAGAAATCAGCAGGGGAGTACCTGGGAGGGGGTGCAAGGTTGAAGAAATGACAGCTTGAGAGAAACAGAGACAGAAACACAGGATAGATCTGGGAGGACTGAAGGTGAATATCAAGCATCCCCGCATTTTAGAACTTGGTTTTATACAGATTAAAGGCAGAAGTTAAAACAGAGCAGCACAGTGCTTGTGAGGAAGTGCAAGGAGGTGCATTATCTCTCACAACAATTCAGCTAGCAGCAAGCAGTGTTTATCTCAAACTGGATGTGCCTTTCACTAGCATACACCAGCCCAAATCTGAACAGATAATGTGCTCTTTCTCATGAGCAAAAATGCTCTTTCCCATTGGTTTACTCAGACATTTCTCACAGCCCTCAAGTTTACTGGAAAAAACAGAACAAGCAAGCTTAAACTCAAATGACTTATAAGTCAAAACTGACTCCAGATGGAAATTGAGTCATATGTGGGCTCCCATAAGTCAGGTCAGCCTGGGTGAATAGAATTTGATGTTGTTGAGCCCATCCATAACCCCCATCTCTGCTATCCTGGCCATTTTGTTCACGAGTCCGTTGGGGAATGACAGGAATGACTGGAGAAAGAGGCTTACTGTCCACAAAATAGGTCAATCAATCTCCTTGATTATTGAACTCCTCTTCAGCTGAAGTTACCTTTTGATGAGCATTTAAATGGGACACAAGTATTTTTGTAGAGATCTATCCACATACTTCTTTCACAGATATCTTTCTCACTAATTTTCCAATCATTCTCTTTCCGAGTTCCTGATCATCTAGCCAATCCACTGGCTACAACTCATGAATCAATGAACAATTACACATCTGGCCATTTCTTATCCCAAACAAACTGTAATGCCATGTGTACCACCCAACGTTCTGCTCACTGTAATGATTTCCCTTTGTCAGTATCTTACAGGTTTGCCCTGGAAAGAGGTTGTAATGTTGCAGCTGTCCACTTCTGGGTGGTGCCTGTATAATGTGCAGAATCACAAATGAACCAGGCCCTAGTTTCCCTTCCTCAGTCAACTATCATAGGGAACATCCATGAAGCTATATGTGAACACTTGACAACAGATAGCAATGTATCAGGAATAGAAACAACAGACATTTGGGCAGTTTTTTCATATAACTCTCTTGTGCCTTCTGGACTTTCTTGGACCCAATCACATATATACTACTTCCATTTGATAATAGATCACTTCTGTGCAGTCCTACTTTGACCTGTTGGGTCCAATAACACCCAACTCATTATGGGCAGCTCAGGTCATGTTGTAACTTTTGTTAAACATCCAGTTTCTACTAAGGCCCAATAGCATGTCAAGTACTGTCTTTCAAAGTTCTTTCAAAGGGAGAATAGTTGTCTGAAGATGATGGTAGAGCCTTACTCCAAAATCCCAAAGGTCTTTTCTGTGATTCAGGGGTCTGCCAAAGACTCCAAACATCATTTCTATCTGTCCCTGACTTCTCAAGTACCATTAGGTCTGCTGGATCATATGGTCTAAGGTAGAGCATCCTATTGAAGAGCCTTCTCCTATTCCAGGCCAAACACAAATCTAGCAGCTTTTTGAGTCACTTAGTAAATTACCAGAGTAACACATCCAAGTGGGGGATTGTGCTGTCTCTAAAACCCAAATAGTACCACTAAACATTATGCTTCTTTCTTAGTGGTAGGAGGGACCATAACTTATGCATTCCCCTTAGAAGAAATATCTCTTCATGACCCACACCATTGAACTCCTAAGAATTTCATAGAGGTGGAAGGTCCTTGAACTGTGGTTGGGTTTCTTTCCCATCCTCTGATATGCATATGTGTTACCAATGAGTTCAAAGTGGTTGGTACATCCTTCTCATTTGGGCCAATTATCATAATGTGATCAATATAGTGTACAAGTGTGATATTTTGAGGAAGAGGCAGATGGTTAAGATCACTTCTAACTAAGTTATGACACAGGGCAGGAAAATTAATATATTCCTGAGACAAAACTGTAAAGGTACACTGATGGCCTTGCCAACTGAAAGCAAATTGATATGGTGCTCCTTATGGACAAATACTGAGAAAAAGGCATTTGCTACATCAATAGCTGCAAACCATGTGCCCAGATGTGTGTTAATTTGCTCATAAGGACACTACATCTGGTACAGCAGCTGCAATCAGAGTTACTACCTGATTGAGTTTTCAGTAGTCAACTGTCATTCTCCATGATCCATCTGTCTTCTGCACTGGAAGATAGGGGAGTTAACAGGAGATGTGGTGGGAACCACCACTCCTGCATCTTTCACGTCCTTGATGGTAACACTAATTTCTGCAATTCTTCCAGGGATGTGATACCGTTTTTGGTTCACTATTTTCTTTGGTAGAGTAAAGGCGTAAGTCACAAACAATCCCACACCAGTTTGGAATTATGATTAATAGGGTGGTATTTATTTAAAGGGGAAAAAACTTACAGATCACCGTCCCAGACAACAGCCCTCTGCACAATCAGGAAGGAGTCTAGTCGCTGGAAATGGAGCAGGAAGCAAAGAGAGGGAGAGAAGGGAAGTGGCCGCTTTTTTAAAGAGAGAGACCACGCCCCAATGGGTTGGTATCTCAGCGGCTATTGGCTGGAGGAGCGGAAGGACCTCCCACAACACCTCCCCCTTTTGTTTAAGTAAGAGAGTTCTAAACCTACTACAAAATTATATACAATAAGTACAAATATCCTATTCTAACTAGCTTAGGTCTTATATAATAAATAACTTGGCCAAGTCATGAGAGAAAAGTAACTACATTTATATAGTCTTCAACCCCATCGAAGATCTGAGAAGGGAAATAATGTTACCTGGGTAATTAGGAAGTTCAGTAAAACAACTTCCAAAACATGCAACAAATCACAGAGACAACTAGCTACCTGGGCAATCACCCAAAGTCACGTTTGCAATGTTGAAGCAACCAACTTTGGCTAAGGCCTAACATAACTGACATACCATTTTCAAAAGCCAAGCAACTTTTCAAAACTATCTTACCCTGTCTTGGCAGGATATGACAGTCCTGTTTTATCCATTGATGCATTCTCTGTATCTCTGTCAGTTGTTGAGGAATGGGCATTTCTTTGCCCAAAGGCCAGTTCTGCCAAAAAGAAAGACTCCAGGTGGAGTTTCTTTGGTGTTCAACATTCTCTCAGGAATAGATCGGTGCTGCCAGGAGCAATTGTGTCTCACTATCACAAAACTCTGAGTTAGATTAAAGGCCATTTTCTACAGCTCTTTGAAGAGGTTGAAGATTATCTATACTGAGTATAATCTCTATGTATCTAAAGAACCTGATTAGTTTAACTATAAATAACAAACTTAGATGACTATTGATCTATATAATTCTCAATATCTATCTAACTTAAAGACTAAGACAATAAACAACTGTGTAACAAATGAGGATAATGACATCCAAATATAAACAATGTACAGATATACATTGCAGTAGGTAAATATATATCAATACACAAACAATATATAAGTATCTTAATCAGAGGTAGAAATGTACATTGCAATATGGTAAATATATACAATATATATCAGTACATAAAAAATGTTTTAAACAGAGGTAGAAACATGCATGCATACAATAGTCAATATAATTTAACTTTGTATCAATATACAAGAATTGATACCAATATATTTGTCTAAAAACAGTAACTCACAATTATAAATCTATTATCCCATCATCCAATTATCCCTCTTCTTTTTTTTTCAAAAGATCCCTGAGCTTATAAAATTCCTCCCCCAATCTCCCAACCCCTAAATGATGTCCCTAAACCCAAGGGTAAACTTTACTGGGAGAGGGGACGTCGTCCTCTAGAATTACTTCCAGCTGTCATGGGGGCGACGTTCTTTCTGGGGGATTCTGTGAAAGTAAAATGATGGTTAAATTTCAAGATCAATGTCTTTTAAAATTGCAAATAGTCTCTGAGTATTTTGTGCAGGTCTGGCCAGAATGTTGTATAAGATGTGCACCATTTCAGCTAACCAAGTTGGGATCGTCTTGTGCAGCTGGTACCCAAAACGGGTCTTGTAGTAGCGTTATCAGTATCATGACGTCATATCAACCAGGTGGAGTTGTTGTTATGGGGCCCCATCTTCTTCCTGGAAACTTCAAATGTCACTTCAGGAAAAACTCATTGTTCATTGTGAAAAACGTAAACATTAATCATATAGACATATATATATATTCATATATATATATATTCATATATATATATTCAATGAAAGGCATGATAGATATATTCAATGAAAAGTACAGATATGAAGAAAAGCAAAGATGTTTTCTAAACTCATATTTCTTTCTGTCCCATATCATGGCTCTTGACATGAGACAGAAACTCCAGAAACCCTGGGTTTTTCTCTTACCAATAGGCTTGGAATTGGAGAGGGACTGAGCCATAGTCCAACTTCAAAACCAGCTCTATATATTTATAAATAAATGCACATTAATACATATTTAAAGATAAGAGTAGAATAATTTTACTTACGAGACCTATTTGATTTTCTTGCTGATTCTTATTGTGTTGTAAATAGTTTCCATCTGTCAGTATTCAAACATCCAGGGTCCCTTGAATTTTCTGAAGATGAGTGTTTTCCTGCAGAGATAAGAAGAGAACCTTGCCCCCATTCTATATGTTTTTCTTACCACCACTATTGATTATGTAGTAGTATTGGAGATTAAACCCAGGATTTCATGCATGCTATGCAAGCACTGAGTCATATCTCTAGCCTCTCATTTCTTTCTTTTAAATGATCAGTTCTCATACCAAACCATGGTATTTTGAAACCATTACATTTTTCTTTCTATTCTAGAAAACAAATAAACCAACAAACAAAAACCCAAAACAACAACAACAACAACAAAAATATCTGTGGTGATATTTTATTTTTGTATTACCAGATAAAGCTTGCCAGAAGAGCAGAGTGCAGAGGTAAGCCACCAGAGGCCTGGTGGTGGTAGCTCACACCTTTAATCTCAGCTCTGGGAAGCAGAATAGTGTAGTGATATTTTGTTTGAGGTTTAACAAATAAAGCTTGCCTGAAGATTGGAGAAGCAGAGCAGCCAATCACTAGAGAGATCATTTACCTCTACCAATGCTCAGGTTGAAGGAGTGATCCTGTCCTCAGACTGCCTCCTCAAACTTTGTCCTTTGACTGACTGCTTCAGACTGCACCCCAGCCTGCATCCTCAGATTGCAATGAATTCCTGTCTCCTCTGGCCTTATATTCCTTTCTCTACCCAGCCACATCCCTTCTTTCTCTACCTCTCTAGTGGGACCCCTAAGTACTGGGATTAAAGTTGAGAGCCACTACTGCCTGGCCATTAGTAGCTTAGCTCTGCACTCTGATCTTCAGGCAAGCATTATTTGTTAAAACACAAAGAAAATATCACTACAAACAGCTCCCACAAAACAACAAACAAACAAACATTTATTTATAGGCATTCATCACAATGCATAATTCTTTTTGATACTTAGATGATCTCATCCCAAAAGGGCCTCTTCCTGCTTGTCTTAAAGTTATTTTGCTTTTATATGTGTCCCCATTATTAATTTTTAATTGTGTCTTTGCTTTCCTGATACAAAAAGCTATTCCAACTTCTTTTTGTACATTTTCTGCCCAGACTTGCATTAGATGTGGTGATTTTAGTGCCAAACAGTATTCAATTTTAGCCATTTTCATAGTAGTATTTTATTATGGTTTACTTTGAATTTCTCCAATGACTAATAATTTTAAACATCTTTTCATGAGCCCATTGACTATTTCCATATCTTTGGTGAAAGTGTTCAAATCTTTCACTCATTTACAAAATTGAAACAACTTTTTTATTTTATTTTCTTTCTTTCTTTTTTTTGTCCTTTTTGAGACAAGAGTTTCTCTGTGTAACAGCCTTGGGATTTCTGGAACTCAATCTGTATTAACTGTAATACTGTTTAGCCAACTGCTTAAGCATATTTCTAGCTAGCTGTGGTAACGAAATAATCTTGCCACACAAGAGGGACCCCCACCCTTCTGTGACCAATCGATACTGATAACCTAGGACACCTGGTTATCGGAAGGATCAAACGAGGGGCAGTTTCTAACTGGAATAAAAGAGAGGGCTGAAGCAGGATGGTTATCTCACTTCTCACAATGGCTCTGGCACCAGGTCTCCATGGAAAGAGAGATCCTCCTAGCTGCCTCCCCAAAAGCAGAAATATTAAATGCCTTGCCTAAACATTTAATGCTCTGTCTCCCAAGTACAGAGCTTCGTCTCCCGAAAACTGATATTTAACGCCTTGCATCCCAAATGCAAATCCTCATTCCCTGAGAGTGGACATCGAAGGTCTGTCTCCTGAAAACAGACTAGATACTCTGCCTTTCAGAATGCTTTGCCATCCCGAGAGCAAAGCTTCGTCTTCTGAGCAGACAGAAGGCTTTGCCATCCCGAGAGCAAAGCCTCATCTTTGAGAGTAGAGAACTAAAAGCCTGGTCTCCCGAGACTCGGTCACCCGAAAAGCCGAGTCCAAGGCCCTACCAGATACCAGCCTGGAACATCAGAACCTTATCTCCCGAGCGCAGACTACGGGGTCAAGAGTCGATCTACACTACCCAGCCTCCAGTGCAGACAAGAGTGCAGTCTGAAGGAATTCAAAAAGCCCCTTTTAAGCCAGGGAATACCAGGTCGTATGATGCTATTTCATGTGTGTATGAGATGTTAAGAGAAAAGCATAGACGTGTTAATACACAAGTTTAGTGTGTGACATGTTGAGGTATTGTATGTATTTTAAGCAGTTGGAAATTAAACATGGGCAAATTGTCAGTACTCAAGGAAATTCCCTCCCGATACTATTCTATATGTTTCTCTGTTTTATTATTTTCATTTGCGTCTTCACATTTTGTACTATATTTCTAAATCCTCATGCCCTTACCCTGGGAAGAGGTATTTTTGTCAAGGCTGGTCCCCTACAACACAATCAGTAGCTGAGGCAGTGATAGAATCAGGTGTAGCCACAGTACAGCAGATATAAAAAACAACAGACATTGAAGAAGGAAATTGAAAAAGATATCAGAAAATAGAAAGATCTCATATACTCATACTCACTAGTATTAATATAGTGTAAATGACCATCCTAGCAAAAGCAATCTAGATTCAATGTAATGCCCATCAAAATTCCATCACAATTATTTATAGAAATTGAAAGGACAATTTTCAGCTTCATATGGAAACAAAAATTTCAGGTTAGCTAAAGTAATCCTGAACTGTAAACCGCTTTTGGGTGGGTTACTCAGTCTAGGGGTTGTAACCCACCCTGCAGTTCAGTTATTCCAGGGTCCCAGAGAGGCACTATCTGTAAGATATGGGCAGAGAAAGAGGAAGAAGGCCATGCTAGGTTTGTCAGAGCCTCCGTTTATTAGAGATGGGGTACAGCTTATATAGGGTAAGGAGTTGGGGGGTGGGCACAGGGGCCTGGGCTCTTGCCGTGTGGTTCACATTGGTCACGTGGTCCAGGAGGTTACGTTCGGTCAGGTCATGTAGGCCAGGAGTTCACAGGGTGACACACCTAGTTCTCTAGATAGTTTGGAATGTGGGGTGGGTTCCGCTAACAGATAGCTCTCCACTAACAGCCAATTTGGGTGTGGGGTAGGCTCTGTCAATAGAACGATTCCTAACACAATTAGGGGTGTGGGGTTCTCTGCAGACTCCCCAGGGTGATGGTTCCTGTAGTGATTTTAGGAGGAACCAGCTCCTGACACTGAACTAAAAAAAAAAAATTCCTGGAGGTACCACCACCCCCAAGCTCAAATTGCACTATAGAGCTATAGCAATACAAATATTATACTAATGACAAAAAAAACCAAACAAAAACCATATATATTGATCAATGGCAAGAGACTGAAGATCCTGATATAAGTTGACACCCTATGGACATCTGATATTTGACAAAGAAGCCAGAAATACACACTAGAAAAAAAGCATCTTCAGCAAATGATGCTGGTTAAAGTAGATGGCTGCCTGTTGAAGAATGCAAATAGCTCCATATTTATCACTCTGCAATATAGCACGAATTCTAGTTATTCTTACTAATAAAAACCCAGAGTCAGATATAGGGGTTAATGCTGAGCACCCTCTACTAGAGAGTTCTTTTACCTCTACCAATGCTCAGACCAAAGGGGGGATCTTGTCCTCAGACTGTATCTCCAGACTCCATGTGTCTTCACCAAACTTCAGACTGCAATGAGTTTCTGTCTCCTCCTGCCTTATATTCCCTTCTCTGCCCAGCCATATCACTCCTGTCTCCAGCTCCCTAGTGCTGGGATTAAAGGCATATGCCACCATTCTCTGGCCTCTAGTGGTTTAGTTCTGAACTCTGATCTTTAGGCAAGCTTTATTTGTTAAAATGCAAACAAAACATCACTACATTGCACAAAACTCAACTCCAGTGGAATAAAGGACCACATCATAAAGTCAGATACCCTGAATCTAATAGAAAAGAAAGTGGGGAATAACCTTGAATTCATTGGCACAGGTGGAAACTATCTGAACTGGACATCGATAGCACAGGCCATATGAACAATAATTAATAAACAGGACCTCAAGAAACTGAAAAGCTTCTGTACGGCAAAGTACATTATCATTTAGATAAAGACACAGGCTACATAATGGGAAAAGACTCAGGGTTAAGAAATGCCTCCTGCTCCCACATAGAAGACTGTAGAAATGGACAGATTCTATTTTCTGTAAAAAAGTTTTTTCATTTATTATTCTGTGCTGAACTGTTAAACATTTTCCCCCTTTGATAACAAGGGTCATTAATTTGACACCACTAGCGACCTGACAGGTTGTCCTGTGGACTGTCAAGGGCACTGACAAGTGACAAGGATACTGTTTCTCCTGAAAGATACTTGGGAGCTTTTCACCCCCACTTGCAAGGTACTGATAGTAAGAATGTCAGCTCACTGTCAGGGAGTTTCAAATAGCAGACTGAAAACTTCCTGCATTCTTTTCATTCAGCATCCTTCCTATTCAAGCATTTTCCTAGCCTGGTTTTTCTTTGACAGTTACTTCTTGCAGAGGACTGTGAAAATACTACAGATGAATTGTTTCCTTTGCAGCTGCAGTACAATGTGCTTGCTGAATTAATTCCTCAAACAGCAACTTTCTAGTCCAGTTTTTTGATGTGTTTATCATGGAGCTACATTAAGAGTTATTAAGTTGAATTTTCATGGTTGATGTATCCTCAAAGCATACATCTTTGCAATGTGTAGCTGTCAGGAGCCAATTTCCTCCTAAAATCATTACAGGAACCATCACCCTGGGGAGTCTGCAGAGAACCCCACACCCATAATTGTGTTAGGAATTGTTCTATTGACAGAGCCTACCCCACACCCAAATTGGCTGTTAGTGGAGAGCTATCTGTTAGCGGAACCCATCCCACATTTCAAACTATCTAAAGAACTAGGTGTGTCAACTCGTGACTTCCTGGCCTAGGTGACCTGACCAAAGGTAACCTCCTGGCTACATGACCAACACGGACCATGTGACCAACGTGAACCATGTGGCAAGAGCCCAGGCCCCTGTGCCCACCCCCAACTCCTTACCCTATATAAGCTGTACCCCATCTCTAATAAACGGAGGCTCTGACAAACTTAGCATGGCCTCCTTCCTCTCTCTTTTCTCATATCTTACAGATAGTGCCTCTCCGGGACCCTGGAATAACTGAACTGCAGAGTGGGTTACAACCCCTAGACTAAGTAACCCACCCCAAAGCGGTTTACAGTGGCGCCCGAACCAGTGACTCGGAGCACGGTCAACTATCGGACCACGACGCGCAGTCCCGGGACAACAACAAGAAGAAAAAAGAAGATTCTGCGGCTGTAGAACTCGGACAGATCTGCAGAATGAGGTAGGCGCAGGATCACTGTCGTCCAAAAAGATATGGGACTTTCAAAGGAAGGGAAATTCATACAGGAATTTAATCAATCAATCAATCAGGGAGAGAGGAGTAAGAGTCAAAAACAGAGATTCATGTGTTTGCTTTGTGTGTTTGCTTGCGGACTCAAAAGGGAGTCCCTCAAGATGCGAGAAGTTAGGGTACAATCCACACAGCTATGCCTGCCAAGCAGGCTGGCTGCTAGGGCTAGAGAGCCTATGTCTTTAAACCCCTGCCATATGGAGCGAAAAGCTGACAGGCAGGTTTGCTATACAGGAATCTAGACTCAAAAAGCTGCAGCTTCATTCAGGACAGTAAATATGCTTCTTATCCATTTTAAAAAACTTGCTTCTTGGTCAAAAATCTTTAGTTTGTAGGTGTATAGTTTATATCTAAGGTAGATTAATTTCAGTACTGTGTTTCTGTAGGAAAGTTTTAAAATCAAAGATTGTGATACATTCCGAGGATTTTTAAAATTGTTTAGGCTATCCTGAGTTTTTATTTCTTTCTTATAAAGTTGAGGATTGTTCTTTTGAGTTCTGTGAAAAGTTTTGCTATAATTTTAATGAACATTTACATTAAATCTGTATGTGAGTTCTATGAGAAATGTTGCTATGATTTTTAATGGACATTTACACTGAATCTGTAAACTGCTTTCAATGAATTTGTCATTTTTGCTGTGTTTCTTCTGCTTTCGCAAGAAAGTAGGGGATCTTTCAAGATTCAAAGTTCTTTTTTTTTTTTATAATTTTTTTTATTAAGAAAAGAAGAAAAAAAAACATAAACAAAAAACAAGTTTCCACCTCCTCCCAGCCTCCCATTTCCCTCCCCCTCCTCCCACCCTTCTCCCCCTCCTCCCACCCTTCTACCCCTCCCCCCACTCCTCTCCCCCTCCCTCTCCAGTCCACAGAGCAGTCCAGGTTCCCTGCCCGTGGTAAGTCCTAGGTCCTCCCCCCTCCGTCCATATCTAGGAAGGTGAACATCCAAACTGGCTAGGCTTCCACAAAGCCAGCACATTAAGTAGGATCAAAACCCCGTGCCATTGTCCTTGGCGTCTCATCAGCCCTCATTGTTCGCCATGTTCAGAGAGTCCGGTTTTATCCCATGCTTTTTCGGTCACAGTCCAGCTGGCCTTGGTGAGCTCCCAGTAGATCAGCTCCACTGTCTCAGTGGGTGGGTGCACGCCTCGTGGATAACCTTTGCTGGAGAGGCTGTGGAGGAACGGGTACCCTCATCCATTGCTGGTGGGAATGCCATCTTGTGCAACCACTGTGGAAGTCAGTGTTTCGGTTTCTCAGGAAATTCGGGATCAACTTACCCCTGGACCCAGCAATACCACTCCTGGGAATATACCCAAGAGATGCTCTATCATATGACAAAAGCATTTGTTCAACTATGTTCATAGCAGTATTATTTGTAATAGCCAGAACCTGGAAACAACCTAGATGCCCTTCAATGGAAGAATGGATGAAGAAAGTATGGAATATATACACGCTAGAGTACTACGCTGCGGTAAAAAACAATGACTTCTCGAATTTTGCAGGCAAATGGATGGAAATAGAAAACACTATCCTGAGTGAGGTGTCCCAGACCCAAAAAGATGAACATGGGATGTACTCACTCATAATTGGTTTCTAGCCATAAATTAGGGCCACGGAGTCTACAATAGGTGAACCTAAAGAAGCTAAGTAAGAAGGTGAACCCAAGGAAAAACATATAGTTATCCTCTTGGCTAAGGGAAGTAGACCCAATTGCCGGGAAGATTCAAAGTTCTTATCCTACAAGTTTTTCCATTTGTACGGCCCGCTCTTGGGTGGGAGTCGTATTGTTTCAGCTTGAGGTCCTTTCCTGCTGCCAGGTGTGGCTTCAAGGTGGAATGCTGAGACTCAGTCCTCAGGCCTCTTAATTAAATTTATCAAGGGCCAGAGTTATACTCTAACAAGTGATAATGGTTAAAAATAAAAAAAAATTCTGCCTTCACAGGCAGAGATAACAGGACCCAAAACTTCTGTCCTGCTTGCTTAAAGTTACTCCCAAGATATTTTGTGGTATTCATGGATATTTAAAAGGATGATGTCTCATTTATCCTAGGTGTAAAAGAGGTACATCTGGGTTATTTTCAGATTCTGGCTATAATAAAGTAATTCTGCTGTAAGCAAGGCTGAGCACATGTTTTTATGGTTAAACAACTTTGTATGTAGGCCCAAAAGGGGTATTGCTAAGTTTTGAGATAGATATTTGCCTAATTTTAAAAAATAGACAGAATGAGGGTCCCTCAGTGCTGGAGAGACTCTCACTTGAGTCTAGGGATGGCGCGGCCTGGAGACCATCCTTGCTGAGGTCATGCACGTGGCCTTGGTTGATGCGGGAAGAGTTCGGCCCTGAGTGACAGGGAGAAAAAATTTTTGAGAAAAGAGGCTACAGCTCAGTGGTCCAGGAGGGTCATAAATTTCAAAAATCCAGTGGTGGTCGCAGGAGGACAGCTCCCTGCCTCGGGACCACTCCCAAGGTTGTAATCCGCTAGTTCCTAAAACAGTACTGTGATAATTGCAGCTAGAAAACCTGTTTTTGCAAGGTTAAGGTCTGGCTTTGTCTTCAGCTAGTTCCTGGTGCAGGGTTGCTGAAGCGGCTAGTCCTAGATTTTTGATTCTCTCTTCCTGCTGGGGGAGTCTGGTTTGTCCAGGTTTTTCAATACTATGTGTGATCCAAAGGTGACTGTCAGTTTATACTTCCAGAAATGGAGTTTTTTCCCTACCCACGTTTTCTTAAGCATAAATTGTTAACAATAATTTTTAATCTTGGTCATTTTTACAAGGATAAGATAAAATCTCAGAGTTTTGGTTTGCATTTCTCTGAGGGCTAAAGGTTGTTATGTTTGAACATTTTTTAAGTGTCTCTCAGTCATTTTTAAGTTCGTCTGAGAGTTTTCAGTTTAGGTCTGTAACAAATATTTTTATTGGATTAATTTTTAATAACTAATTTCCTGAGTTCTTCATATATTTTTAAAATGGGTTTATGATAAGTAAAGATCTTTTCCCACTCTAGCCTTGTTATACAAAAGTTTCTCAGTTCAGGAGATTTATGGTTTCTCCAAATGTTTATGCCACTGAGGCTGTGTTTGAGATGTGGCAAAGTGTACTTCAAAATTTTTTTTCTCTGTGAGGTTCAACATAATTTTTATATGCGGAGGCCAGCATTATTAGTTAAAATGCTTCCTTTTTCCATTTTCCTATCTGTAAGGCAGGCTTAAAACTTAAGAGGAGGATAGCTTACAAACTTTTGGTTGGATGTCCAATGGTTAAAGCTCTAGTTATAATATTCTTATGAGGGACCTTGAGCCGATAGATAAAATTCTTACAAAAAACAATGAGCCAGTTTCCAATAGAGAGCTTATCAGAACTGCCAGACAGGTACTCAAACAGGTAAAATATAAATCAACAGGTAAAGTATACGATAATTTACAGCTATGACAAGTGTGTATATTAAATATAAAACTTATTCTACAACAGTTTTATAAAAAATCCTGTTTAACCAACAATAACCTTTGCTGGAGAGGCTGTGGAGGAAGGGGTACCCTCATCCATTGCTGGTGGGAATGCAATCTTGTGCAACCACTATGGAAGTCAGTGTTTCGGTTTCTTAGGAAATTCGGGATCAACCTACCCCTGGACCCAGCAATACCACTCTTGGGAATATACCCAAGAGATGCCCTATTATCTGACAAAAGCATTTGTTCAACTATGTTCATAGCAGTATTATTTGTAATAGCCAGAACCTGGAAACAACCTAGATGCCCTTCAATGGAAGAATGGATGAAGAAAGTATGGAATATATACACATTAGAGTACTACTCAGCGGTAAAAAACAATGACTTCTCGAATTTTGCATGCAAATGGATGGAAATAGAAAACACTATCCTGAGTGAGGTATCCCAGACCCAAAAAGATGAACATGGGATGTACTCACTCATAATTGGTTTCTAGCCATAAATAAGGGTCATGGAGTCTACAACAGGTGAATCCAAAGAAGCTAAGTAAGAAGGTGAACCCAAGGAAAAACATATAGTTATCCTCTTGGCTAAGGGAAGTAGACAAAATTGCCGGGGAGAAAATTGGGATCTTAGGGTGGGGTGGGTTGGGGGTAAGGGGAGATGGGGAGAGAAAAGTTAGAAGGGAAGGAGGGGGGGCCTTGGGAAATCAGGAGGATTGGGATAAAGGAAGGTTGGACAGTGGAGCACGGAACCACAATTCTTAGTTAAGGGAACCACTTTAGGGTTGGCAAGAGACCTGACCCTAGAGGGGCTCCCAGGTGCCCAAGCTGAGGTCCCCAGTTAGTTCCTTGGGAAGCTGAGAATAGGGAACCTGAAATGACCCTATCCTTGAGCAATACTGACGAATATCTTGCATATCATCATAGAACCTTCATCTGGTGATGGATGGAGATAGAGACAGAGACCCACACTGGAGCACTGGACTGAGCTCCCAAAGTCCCAATGAGGAGCAGAAGGAGGGAGAACATGAGCAAAGAAGTCGGGACCACGAGGGGTGCACCCACCCACTGAGACAGTGGAACTGATCTATTGAGAGCTCACCAAGACCAGCTGGACTGTGACTGAAATAGCATCGGATAAAACTGGACTCTCTGAACATGGCGAACAATGAGGGCTGATGAGACGCAAAGGACAATGACACGGGGGTTTGATCCTACGTAATGTGATGGCTTTGTGGGAGCCCAGCCAGTTTGGATGTTCACCTTCCTAGATATGGATGGAGGTGGGAGGTCCTAGGTTTTACCACAGGGCAGAAAACCCTGACTGCTCTTTGGACTGGAGAGGGAGGGGGAAAGGAGTGGGGGGAGGGGGAGAAGGGTGGGAGGAGGGGGAGGGAAATGGGAGGCTGGGAGGAGGTGGAAACTTGTTTTTTTTTTCTCCTTTTCTCAATAAAAAAAGAAAAAATATACAATGAATAATACTATATCACAGTCAAAACAGAAAAAAAAAATCCTGTTTATGGCTAAATCTTCCCAGTTTTGCCAGTTAAGATATTAAACTCTTAATTTAAAACAGTAGCCTGTCTGGTACAAAAGGACAGGATAACATCTGAGAGATGGTTTAATAAAACATTGACTATGATCAATGTTTCTTATACTAAATAATAGACTCATTGATAATTTTAAGACTGATTCCTGGACAATTGTGTTTGCTCAATTCAAAGGCAAAAACAATAATATTTTCCCAGATCATTGCTACAATTCACACAACTGTATTTTGCTAATGTTATAGCAAAAAATCTCTTAAAGGATTTTATGCTAAATTTTACAAATGGCTCTTCCAATGGAAGAATTGCATATATGGCTAATACAAAAAAAAAAAAAAAAAAAAAAAGATTGTGGAGCATGCCAAGGCTCCTTGGAAGCAACTCATAAAAGTTGCCAACAGATCCTGATGCAAATGGATCTGGCGTGATAACACCAAACTGACCTTTGCTAGGGCAAGGTGGAAAAGCCCTTACAATGCATTATGAAAAAACCTGACCTATATATATTTGGGGTCGAGGATATGTTTATGCTTTTTTCACAGAAAGAAAATAAAAGCTGGATCTGATGTCGAGGCTGCAGACGCCCCACAGAGGAGTTCTAGAGGCGACTGGGGAGAGGTCCTTGGTCCTGCCTTTCCTGCCCCCAAGGAGAGGAGTGCCTGATAACAGAACCTGTTATGTCACTCTGCAGGGTGTCATTCTGCCTCTAGAGAGTCCAGGGAGACCCGCCTGAGATAAGTGCCAGGATGTGCTTCAGGTTGCTGACTCCAGCTCACCTCACTCAGGAATCCCACCTGCCCTGAAGCACAAATGCTGAGCTGCTTCTGATGCAGACTAAACAACTGTTTTAATCTTTGGGACACAGAACTCATTTTAATTAAAATATTAATGCCTCTTCACTTAAGAAGGGGGAAGATTGGGGGTTCCTGTCACTGTTGCTCAGAGACTGGATCTGGTGGTATTTGGTAACAACAATGTATGTCATTGTGCTCTTACTACAATTGACCTGATACTTATAACTGCTTATAGATGTTGGGAAAGGATTGACACACGCTGTAAAGTGTTTGGGTTTAATGCATATGTTAAAAATTTTAGATTTAGACCCCTTTTACACTGCCCTAATTGTTGGCAGGCAGCACACATAATTTTATGTGGAGTAGGCATTTAGGAAGCAGATATACCAAAGGCCAGACTAAAAGGTGGATACTGGGTTTGGAAAATGCCCTTTCTTCTTGTCTGGAGATGGAGTTATCGGTGCCCAAAATTATATCACTATATCTTTTATTTGAGGAGCTCCTCACAGTCTTTTCATTAATGATAGACACAGGGGTCCAATGACGGGAGTTAGTGTGGACCCTCGCCTGAACAGCACACCATACAGAGGTTGTAGAAACCGGCTCAAAATGGCATGGTACCAGGCACGAGGAATTGCATTCCACATGGCCTAAGACAGGGTGCCCTGTGATCTGCTTACTTTAAATCTCGCTAGATACCTTTTATTTGAGGAGCTCCAAGGACGGGTGACTTGTGGCAGGACATCCCCCAACCTAAGACAGGATACTGGGAATCCTAGGACGGGTAAGGGGGATAAAGACCTGGTCCCCACTCAACCTAAGAATCATAAGGCACCCCTCTGTTCCCAGGAGAGGTAAATTGCTTCACCATTTGAGAGGAGGGTCTCTCCTTGTCCCAGTCCCTTCTCCTTTAGATCTGACACCATGGTTGGACTCTGACCTGGTGCCCTCCACTTAACAGCTGCCTGTCTTTATAAAAGAAAGGGGAATCTATCAGGAGCCAATTTCCTCCTAAAATCATTACAGTAACCATCACCCTGGGGAGTCTGCAGAGAACCCCACACCCATAATTGTGTTAGGAATTGTTCTATTGACAGAGCCTACCCCACACCCAAATTGGCTGTTAGTGGAGAGCTATCTGTTAGTGGAACCCATCCCACATTTCAAACTATCTAAAGAACTAGGTGTGTCAACTCGTGACTTCCTGGCCTAGGTGACCTGACTGAAGGTAACCTCCTGGCTACATGACCAACACGGACCATGTGACCAACGTGAACCATGCGGCAAGAGCCCAGGCCCCTGTGCCCACCCCCAACTCCTTACCCTATATAAGCTGTACCCCATCTCTAACAAACGGAGGCTCTGACAAACTTAGCATGGCCTCCTTCCTCTCTCTTTTCTCATATCTTACAGATAGTGCCTCTCCGGGACCCTGGAATAACTGAACTGCAGGGTGGGTTACAACCCCTAGACTAAGTAACCCACCCCAAAGCGGTTTACATGTAGCTTTCCTAAAATTGATTATAAAGTTACTTTAAACTGCATATAATGTACATTTTATTGGTAAATTGTCATGTGCTGTTTGTTTAAAGCAGATTATGGGTCTTCTGTCCAAGACTTCAACAAGTTTATATGTTCTCCAAAACACATTTTTCCTGGAATACTAGCTCTGTAGCTGGGAATGGAAAAACCAGCAAGCATCTAAGAGTATTGAAAACAGTGTGTTCTTCTAAGTCTCAGGAGTCATTGCGGAAGAAAGGTGGAAAGACTGTAAGAGCCAAGGGTGGTGGGTGACTGCAAGGAAATGGTGGTCTCCAGAGATGGCAGGGTACTTGTACATATGAACTTGCAGCGGTTGTGATAGCATGCACGAAACCTGTGTAAACTCAAGACAAACAAAATCCCAGCATGGAGTGGGTGAAGTCCCATCCCTAGATAAGAAACTTATTGGTAACTGATAGCTTCTGAGAGAAGGACAGTAAGTTTTCTTTAAGGGTGTGGCTTCTAACAGGTCCACAGTGCTCCAGTGAAATGCCACATATTCAAGAGTAAATGAGCATCACTAATCTTATTGGGGTTGATTATATACATATACATACATATTTACTCTATGTATTTTGGTTGCATATATGTATATGTATTATGTGCATGCCTGGTACCTGAGGAGGTCAGGAGAGGGTATCTGATTTTCTGGAATTGGAGACTACTGTGAGCCAGTATGTGGGCGCTAAGAACTGAACCTGGTTCTCTTTAAGAACAAAATGTGCTCTTAACCCCAAAGCCCTTTTAAGCCCAGACTTGATGGGATGTGGGTAGGGGTAGAGATGGGAGAAGAGGACACAAAGTTGGATTGGTAGGGAGAGGGGGCTGGAGTTAAAAGAAGGCTGGTAGTGAATATGATTAAAATAAATCATTCATTGGTGTTGAAGAGTTGGCTTAGCAGTTAAGAATTTGGCTGCTCTTTCAGAGGAGTAAGCTTTGGTTCTTATCAACCACATGGTGGTTCACAACCACCTGTAACTCCATTCCCAAAGGATTCCCTTAGTTAATCTCCATGAACACCAGGGATACATGTGTTACACAGGCATGTAGGAAAAACACCTATATACAAAAATAAGTAAAAAGTATGTTACATGAAATTCTCAAGCAAAAAAAAAAAAAAAAACAAAACAAAAAACCCAAAACAAAACTCATAGTATTCTTGAGAATAGCTGGAAGAGAAACTATTTCCAACTGAGTGTACTTTATCTTATTCCAAATACAAAATGTTGAATGTTGACAGTGGGAACAAGAAGCTGGGAGTTCAGACACGGGGGACAGAGGGAGGGTGGGAACCCAACTGAAAACTCCCCTGACTGCCTCACCTTCCCTAGTCCATATCTACTAGGTGTTTGTAATTTCAAAATTTTATTATATTATCTTTTTTTGATTTCTCCATGATGACTTTGATGGATGTTGCATACTCTTGGCTTAACTATGTTTTGTTAACCATTGCTGATTCTATCTATTCTATGTATTTATATTGTTATTTGTTCTTTTTTTTTGAATATTTATTTATTTATTATGTATACAGTATTTTGTCTGTGTGTTTGCCTGCAGGCCAGAAGAGGGCACCAGACCCCATTACAGATGGTTGTGAGCCACCATGTGGTTGCTGGGAATTGAACTCAGGACCTTTGGGAGAGCAGGCAATGCTCTTAACCTCTGAGCCATCTCTCCAGCCCCTGTTATTTGTTCTTTTATTTTGATTGCCATGTGCTTATTATATACCTATTTATTTGAAACACAAAGCATAACTATTACAGATCATTTAATAATCTGGACTCTACAGAATACTGAAACATACTTTTTATTGGAGGACAGGGAGGAGAGGAAGATGTATATGTTCCTAGTATTTTCACAAGTGTATTCAAGTGTTTACACAGAGGCCAGAGGACAATGCTGGGTGTTTTGCTCAGGTGTCCTGCGCTATCACTTGCCATCTTGTTCTTTTGATACATGGTCTCTCGCTGAATCTGGAACTAGGCTGACAGTCGGGGAGCCTCTGCAGTCTCCTGTCTCTGCCTGTCACAGAGTTGAGGTTACAATGACACACTGTGATAACCAGTGTCTTAGGAGGATGCTAAGGATTTTAACACAGGTTCTTTTGCTTACACAGTAAGGTATCTTGCTCACCAAACGATTTTTCCAGTCCCGTGCTTTTCTTTCTTTTTAAAAAATTTTGTTTTATTTTATGTGTACGGACATTTTTCCTGGATGTATAGTGTGCATGACTTGTGTGTGACTATGGTGACAGAAGAAAGTGTTGGATCCCCTAGGGCTGGAGTTACAGATCCTTGTGAGCTCCCATGGTGCCCTGGAAACAACCCAGGTCCTCTGGTAGAGAAGTCAGTGCAGTAAATTGATGAGCCATCTCTCTAGCCCTCCCCATGCTTTTCTTATCAATATAATCTTATAAAACAAGAATTTTATCCTTTCAAATTAATATGCAATTAAGCATTCACCAGAATGTGACAAATTAAGGAAAAAAATTTAAAGGAAGAAGGAATATCAGAAATAATTTTAGCACATTTCAACACAGATATTATTAGTCTTAAAGTTTGCTTTCAACAACAACAACAAAAAAATCATACTATCTAAAGAATATAAGGTTAGTCACTAGATAACTCTTTTCAAATTACATGTTGGGAGCTGTAGGGATGGCTCAGCCTTTAAGAGCATTCACTGTTCTTGCAGAGAGGGGAGGAATTGAGCTTCCAAGGACTCATGGTGTGGCAGCTTACAGCAATCTCTAACTTCAGTACCAAAGAAAGCCAGTGCCCTCTTCTGGACTCTGTGGGTACTGCACTTTTACACACCTAATAATTTAAAACACATGTAGTTAAAATAATAATAATAAATAAAAATAAAATTATAACCCCATTACTTTTAGGTTTTTGTTACTTTGACCATTTCAGTTCATTTTTTAAAATAGATTTTTGTTTATATTTCAGACCTCTCTCTTATTTTCAGAATATGGTAGGTAAGGACTTTATGCCATTATTAAGACAAGATCTTTCTTGTTGGTTTTGCATTGTCAGAGATCAAAACCAGGGCTTTTGAGCATGCCAGGCAAGTACTCTACCACTTAGCAACATTCCTAACTTCTTATTTGTTTCATTAAGACATGGTCATGTTATCTGGCTCAGGCTTGCATGGAACTTGTGATCTGACTGCTTCAACCTCCTGATTGCCAGAATTACAGGTGTGTGCTACCATGCCCAGCAGTGACTAAATTTTTACCTATAGAACTATTTGTTTATCTCCTATTTCCAGAATAAATGATTTAACCTCTAATCCCAACCCTCTGGAGGGAGGGGCAGGGCACTTACAAGTTCAAGGCTACAGAGTAAGAGCCTATCTTAAAAAGCAAAACAAACAAACAAACAAACAAACAAACAAAGATGGAAAACAATGACGTAAAAGAGGATGGCAGGTCACTGAAAAGAAATAAAATCATAGAAGACTGAATAATATGAACGTTTTATCCTCACTGGGTGGTGGTCACACACGCTTTTAATCCCAGCACTCAGGAGCAGAGGCAGGTGGATCTTTGTGAGTTCTAGGCCAGCCGGGTCTACAGAGTGAGTTCCAGGACAGGCTCCAAAGCTACAGAGAAACCCTGTCTCAAAAACCAAAACCAAATGATAACTATAGTCAGAGTTAATTTAGAACAAGGGCCAACAATTGACCAAATCTGGCCTCATGCCTGTTTCAATATAGGAAACGAATCAAAAGTCTTTAAACTTTTTTTTTTTCAAGACAGGGTTTATCTGTGAAACAGTCCTGGCTGTTCTGGAACTCACTCTGTAGAGTAGACCAGGATGGCCTTGAACACACAGAGGTTTACCTGCCTCTGCCTCCCAAGAGCTGGGATTGAAGGCAGAGACCACCATTGACTGTCCGGCCTAAGTCTTTAAATTTTTAAAGTTTTCCCATTTTTAAATGTTTGAAGTAAAGACCAGAAGAGTCATATTTTCCTGGCATGGTCCACACAGCTTAGTTAGTTCAAGGCCACCCTAGTCTACGAATGAGTTCCAGGACAGCTGGGAATACACAGAAAAGCCTTAGTTTGGAAAAACTTTAAAAACAAAACAAATATTTTATATCAAGTGAAGCTGTAGGATTCAAATTTCAGAGTCCACACATAGAGTTTTTTGGAAACAGGCTGCTCCAGTTGTTTCAGGAGTGTCCAGACTGCAATCACTGAATCAAAGTTTTGTGAAATAATGTGGTTTTCAAAATCTTTATTAGCTGATCATTTTACAGTAAGAAGCTCTGAGTTTAAATTTTGATATCTTTCTCTTCCTTTCTTCTTTCCCATACCAACTATGTAATTTTAGATTTACTGATTTTTGTGTGAATGGGTGTTTTGCCTGCACACATGTGTGTGCTCCGTGTACAGGCAGTACCCTCTGAGGTCAGAAGTCATCTCCTAGAACTGGAGTTGCAAATGGTCACGAGTTGCTATGTGGGTGCTGGAAATGGAACCCATGTCTTTTGCAATAACAGCGTGTGTTCTTGGCTGCTGAACCACCTCTCCAGCCCCTGAAGTAGGAATTGAGTGTGTATGTGGGGTTAGACACCTTAAGAAGTGTGGTCTAAATTGAAGTATCGGCTCCTTGGTGGTGTGTCTATGAAGGAGACAGTGGGGTTCTTGTCCTTTCTTTCTCTTTCTTCTGTTTGTTGGTCATGAGGTAGGTGTTTCAGCTCCACCATATACTGCTACCATGATATGATGCCACAAAGGATAGTATGAACTCAATTTTACAAAGTGAGAGCTATGGATATTGTTTGGTAGATCAATAACAGTTCTTACTCAATATCCTTTGTCATAGGCTATGCTTATATATGGAAAGGTTGCTAATAAACCACTTTCCCTTTTCTAGGGAAAAGTCCAAAGTAAGTGCAGCTTGATAGAGGAGTATAAGACCCAAAAGTTAACCTGTAAGCCCCACCTGTGCACTGGTAACTTCTGATGACTGTGTGGGTTTGTCCTTAAAGGCCTCTGCAACACCTGTCTTGGAGCTACTCTGCTGGGAATTCCAGGAAGTCATCCTGGTTAGTATTTAATTAAAACTTGCTTCGAATTTGGTTCAAAATTATAGAACTGGTTTTTCTCTGGTGAATTTCAGGATTAACAATGACCTCCTTTGGACTCAAATTTCTTCCACCCACTTCCTTTGTTCTCATTAGGAATTCTTAGTACATACCCTTGGCCTTGCACAACGAAGGGGCTCTAAGTTTTCTATTACCCCTGTCCCCAGCCATACTTGAAGGGTGTAACAATTGTTCCTGCTAAGGAGAGTGCTTTTCATGAAGTCAGATGCAGAAACCAGCCTTACCTCAACCACATTTAGAGCCAGTCTGACTAACATATTCCCTCAGAATACTATTTGTCACATCCCTGCAAAGAGTCAAAGGAGGCTGGGGTTCCTTTATTGTTTTACTTAGTAATGAGTAAAAGAATTTCTAGTCCTGAAATGGAAAAGTGGTTTTAAAAATTAGTTGGGGTTGGGGAGATGGCTCAGTCAGTAAATTGCCTGTAGTGAAAACACAAGGGCCATATATGAATTTGGATTTCTGGAACCCATGTAAAAAGCTAGAGGCGGCAGTGTGTTTCTGTAACTGTTGGGCTGGGCTAAGGCAGATCCCTGGAGCTCACTGGCCAGCCAGTTTAGATGAATTAGAGACATTCAGTGAGATGAAAAATAAAGGTGGAAAGCTATTTAGAAAAGACTCTTGATGTCAGACTTGTGTCTCCACACCCACACTAATCTATGCTAACACACACACACACACACACACACACACACACACCAATCCAACCAACCAATTAACCCCTCCCTCCCATTATTTGTAAACATTGTGATATGGTTTATGTCTTTATTTGTACCATATCCTCACCTTAGCAATTATTGTCTTCAGAGTCCTGAATGCTCAGCCTCATTTATCCTTTCAGGGTTGCTGAGCTCACCCCTCATGCCCTCACCAGCTCTTGTTTTCTGTAGCAATTGCTTCACTTCCGTTCAGTTTTCAGTAGAAGTATTTGTTTCAAGAGCACTATTTGGAAGCTATATATATATATATATATATATATATATATATATATATATATATATATTAGTGGAACTGGGGAGAAGGCTCAGTGTAATAGTACTTGCTACTCTTACAGAGGACTGGGATTCAGCTCCAAGCATCAACATTTAATGAATCACAGCCATCTGAAACTCCAGTTCTAAGGGTTCCAGTTCTTTATTATGGCCTCTCTTGGCCTCTCTTGGCACCAGGTTTAGACACAAAGGCACAAACCCCAAACAAAACAAAAATAAATCTTAACAACCCCTCTCCCAAAATCATCAGCAATAATGTTTCTCTAACTTGGTTCATTTTCATTGCTTATGCCTAACAAATTTATTCATTCCTTAACCTTGGAGTTGTATATTCCTTTGCCAATGGGACTACCTTCCCTTGCCACCAAAAACAGCCTGGTTGTGAGCCTATGCTGTGGACTACACACCAACTATGCGGCCTAAACACCCCCCCTCCAAGATCAAGTAAAGGATCTCCACTCTGCTTTGTGGGTTGGTTTGAAGCCTTCTCAGAGCCCCTGCCATGCTGTGGTCTATCTATAAGCTCATGGTGTCACTAATTTTTCTAATAAATCTCTTGCCCCAAAAGACAGTCCGCATCAATGCCCGCTTTGAATCCAGTCTGAAACTTTTCGTTCATTCATTTAGATTGTTGTTATGTAATTAGGGGCCCTTTGGGAGGCAGTAATTGTTTCTAGCCTCTTTATTGAGGTCTGTTTTTTGTTGTTGTTCTGCAGCCTGAACAAATCAGAATGATTTTTAACGACATTTTTATTTATTTATTTTGGTTTTTCGAGACAGGGTTTCTCTGTGGCTTTGGAACCTGTCCTGGAACTAGCTCTGTAGACCAGGCTGGTCTCGAACTCACAGAGATCCGCCTGCCTCTGCCTCCCGAGTGCTGGTATTAAAGGCGTGCGCCACCACCGCCCGGCTTTAACGACATTTTTAAAAAAGTTTTTTATGCCTCCCAATGCAATGAGAAAAGTCCAATTTAATTTACATGGTGTTTATGTCCCAGGTTATACCTTCTCAAAGTACGGCCTCTGATCCAAGGAAATTGTTCCCACACTGTCTTTATTGATCTTCTCTGGGCATGACTTGGGCTCCTGTAGGCCACATTAGGAATGTGGATTATGAGCAGTTTGTTCATCTACCCATGTACACTTCCTTCTTTGGGCTGTGATTGGTGGGCAGCTGTATTGTGACTAGCATTTCAGGGCAAAAGTCCAGGCTCTGGCAGTCCCAGCAGGCTACTTCTGGTCAGGCATCCAATTTACCAATTAAAGAGAGATAATGATGAGGGGAGAGAGGTGATCTGATACATATACTCATTGGAAAGAGGGATATCAAAATGGACCTAATTACTCAATGTTCATCGTCAGGGTGCTGGCATAAGCTTAGGTTTAAAAAGAAAAGAATAATTGGAGTAAGGAGTGAGAGGTATGCATAACTATGCAGTCCTGGATTTGGTTAGTCATTTTCTAAATTCTGGTTCTTCAAGATAGTCCAAGGAAGCTATTGTATGAGAGGTCAAGGTGGTTCTGAGATGCCTACTCCTGCTCCAGAGTATAGCTCCTGCCGTGGTGGATTAATGCCTATTATCTGGGGTGTGTGTGTGTGTGGCCTGTCTTATGAGGCTTTGCCATTCTTTGAACTCAAGGTGATTGAAGAACTTTAGGTACTTTTGGGTGTAGTAATAAGGGGTGGCGGGGCTGCATCCCCAGCACCCGGCCGCCCCCACGGCTAGCTTTACCCAAAATAATTACACGGAAACTGTATTCTTTTAATCACTGCTTGGCCCATTTCTATCTAGCCCTTACTGGCTAATTCTGATATCCCGATCAACCCATTTCTAATAAACTGTAGCACCGGTCTTACCGGGAAGATTCTAGCCTATGTCCATCCTGGGTCGGAGCTTCATAGCGTGCGTCTGCCCAGGAGCCAGGAGCATGGCGTCTCTCTCAGGCGTCTGCTCCCGAGAAGAGAGCTGTGGAGTCTGAGCTCACTTCCTCTTCCTCCCAGCGTTCTGTTCTGTTTACTCCTCCCACCTACCTTCTAACCAATAAAATGGGCCAAGGCAGTTCCTTTATTAGCCAATGACCTTCCTCCATCATTTGGGTATTTAGAGCAAGACTTTTTTTTTTAATTATTGCTTTATAAATACTACCATTCAAAATTTCCACTTCCTCCCCTCCTCCCACTTCCTCACAGCCTCTCATCTTTCTACTAGTAATATCAGGACCCTAGTGAGTAGTCAGTGCTTTTCAGCTAAAGTAGTTTCTGTGCCCATTACAGCACAACTAACCTATTCTTGACTCATTCTAATAAACCTTCCATTGCAGGAAGGGAAGACCTGCTTAAATGAATTCACCTTTATTATTAACATTAAATGAGATAATGGATAGACCACTCAGTACAGAGTCTGGAACATTTTTCACTAAGTTGTTACTAAATGTAATCTGTGATTATGTTAGAACGCATCCCTCCTTCATGCTTGGCTTAAACTGCCTTCTTTTGGTAAAGTTTTTGAGGAGTTGCTAGTAAAAAAGCTTTCCCTACAAAGAACTTGCATCTCCACTTTCTTTCTTGATTTTTATGACTGGCTTGTATGCTTATATAGGTTATTACCATTATTCTTATCAGACATAAGGCAAAACTAAAAACCAGTTAAGTGATTTTTTTACCAAACCACATGAGGTACTGTTTTGTCCACAGCAACATTGGAGAAGAGAATGTGACTTGTAATTTGTAGATAATCTTTGGGAATGGAAGAGAAAGTAGAAGAAATTGAGGCAATAGAGGAGTATTTGGTATAGGAAAGATTAGATTAACAAGTATTTAAACAAAAGAGGGAGGTGCTGTAGAAAATTCTTCAGCCAGTAGCTTTTAAGTTACAGCCCACTTGGCCGTGGCCTTATACAATAAATGTTGATGTAAAGCATGTACTCGTGCTCTCTTCCGGCTGCTGGATTTATTTGCTGTTTTCCTGTTCCAGCAGAGGACTGTGATCTGTGAGTCTACCCCTAAATAAATAACCCTTTATTGTACTCAATTCTGAACTAGTGTGGGATTTCTTTATAGCGTCCTTCTTCAGGAGACAGTCCTCAAAGGTGCTCTTGCCAGCCCATACTCACATGCTACACACAGAATCACACAAACTTTATATCAGCTTATTTAGTGTGCAGATAGAGTCTTTGGATAGCTGAAGAGAACCTTGCTACAAACTCCTGTTATTTCATTTAATGAGCAGCTTTAAAAGTTTGGCTCACGATACTTGTCTTCAACTAACTAACTTTCTTTCTTTCTTTCTTTCTTTTGTTTTTAAATGTTTTTATACAGAATCTTGCTGTATAACCCATGTTGCTCTTGAACTTGAAATCCTCTACCCAAACATGGCCCAACTATTTTTGTTGTTGCTTTAGGTAGCATAAGACTTGAATAAAACTCTGTTTTAGACCCTGTCCTAAACTTATAAAATATGCTAATTAATTAACCCTTACAGCATCCCCAGAAGATCAAGAATGATGATGATGATAATAATGTTTCATTCTACAGATAAGAAAATGAAAGCAAAAAGAGGTTATATACTTGCCCAATGCTTCACAACTGAGCAGCTGAAATCATGCTTATACTTGTTAATGCAAAAAACTGAATCTCAATATCTAATAAATGGATGTATCACAATAACCATATAAGTCTTGCAGAATAGAATCCATAGCATCAGCAAAATGGTTATTAAAATTTTGCATGTTAATGTTGTCTGCAATTATATAACTTTCAAGTTTATTGATTTATTGGTTAATCAAATAGTTACCTGTGTTATGAGATCCAGCAAATTGTTTGAGGTGTAATAATATTTATCATCCAGCAGGTGTCACGGTTGCAGAGTCACCCATCCGCGGTGCAACTGGTGGCGGCGCGATGATCAGTCCTCCTGCCTTGGTGCTGGTCAAATACTGACAAATATGCTTTGCTTGACAAACCAAAAGCAATCAAATCAACTGCATACACGGAGCAAGGAGCCCGGAACTCACGAGCAGGGAGCACAAACCAGAAGCTGCACAAGTCACTATGCTGCAGTGGTGGGGGACATGTGCACGAGCTTGGGAAATTTCCAAGTTGCCACGCACTTAGCTTCACTGTGGTGGGGTTTTTACAAAAAAAAAAAAAAAAAAAAAAACCACTTAGTAGGTGAAATCAAGCCAGGTGGGTAGGGGTGGGAGACCTTCTTGGCTGTTGACCTTTGGGCCTTTTGGACCGGTCCATCCGGTAGGTGTGGAGTTGGGATCCACGTGGGGCACCAGATGAAGATGGACGCTAAAAAAATTTCTACACTAGCTCAGAATTGAGTACAATAAAGGGTTATTTATTTAGGGGTAGACTCGCAGATCACAGTCCTATGCCTGAACAGGAAAACAGCAACCGAATCCCGCGGTCAGACAAGAGCATGGGCCTTACACCAGCATTTAGAGTATAAGCGGCAACCCAAGTGGGCAGGTAACTCAAAGGCTACTGGCTGAAGGATTTCCTACAGCAAAATAAGTTTCTGTACCCAGGGTATTATGAGAAGAAATTAGAAGGAAAATTTAAAATAGTTTTCTGGCATGTGCTTTATAATTGCTAAAATTATAAATAGAACAAAAGAAGCTAAAAAATAAAAAACAAAAGCTAGTAATTGAGCTAGCCATATAAGTGCAAAAGCCTTTGACTTTCCCACCATCAGTAGTTAAAGAAAGTATTTTAAAAAAAAGACCTTAAGATAAACTGATTATTTTGACGTGGCTTACTATAAATAATCACTGTAAACTGGCTATGCAGTCATGGCGTCTGTTTGGTTTTCATGGTTAAAAACAAAATTACCTTTTTTTGAAAGTTTTTACAATAGAAAAAGTGTTTATATTTTTAAAAGTACTTTGTAATATAAGGAATTTTATTTTAATCAAGGATTATTGTTTTTTAGAACTGATGTGTCTTAGAAGGAGAAAAGGAGAGAATCAGATTAAGGAGATGTTCTACATTCAGTGCATTTTACATTTAGAAAATACATCCATTCCCACATCACACTGACCTGGCCATCTGTCTTTGTGTTACTGATACCCTTTCTGCCCTGCTCTAGATGACAGTTACTCCTGTCACACTCCTGTGCCTTCTCTCCTCTCAGCGGATGACTGGTGACAGGAAGAAAAAGGGCATGTCATCTTATTTAAATACGTTCAAGGAAGACACAAAGACCTCCATGATAGATTTATATATGGAGATAGTAATAATAAATACATGTTAATGGTTTTGGTTAAGAGGCTCAGTCTCCTGAGTTGTTACAGAGTACACAGAAAATGACAATGGGGCAACATTCCTTACATTTCCGATTAGCACGGGGTTTTAAAGTAAGAGCTGCCGACCCCGATAAAAGGTCTGGTTAAACCAGAGCTCATTTCCACTCAAATGATATGGAAATGAGTGCACAGCCTTCAACACATTCATGCTCTTTGACCTGGCAATTCTACTTGGAGTTAGCTTTATACAAGGGCAGACTCCAGCAATAGGAGAGTGATTGCAACGACTTAGTCATTTTAAGTATATAACGGCAAGTAAGGGACAGATCTGAGGTCATACATGTATTTTGCCTTTTAATCCTTATTAGCACCACAAGAAAGATATTGCTATTTCTTTTATTTCAGTGTTACTGCTGTTGTTGTTTTTTGAGACAAGGTCTCATTTTGTAGTCTACCTATGTAGCTTAGCCTAGCCTAGCCTTGAACTTGTGATCCTCCTGTCTCAGCTTCTCAAGTGCTAAGACTACAGGTGTATATCACTATGCTTAGCTTTGAAATGGTCAATTATTCAATTGTTACATGTAATACTTAAGAAGTACTTGATGTTGATGATACAAAATGTTATTTAAAAAAATTATTTGTTTCTATCTTCTTTCCCCCTTCCCTTCTTTTTTTTTTCTTCCTGAGACAATGTCTCACTATATAACCCTATCTAGTCTGAAACTCTTTATGTAGACTGGATGGCCTCAAACTCACAGAGATCCAATTGCCTCTACCTCCAGCATGCTGGGATTAAAGGGGTATGTTCTGAATGGATTGGAATATCTTAAAAAGAAGTATCAATGTTCAGTTTCTAATTACTTGGGTTCTAGGCATGTATGACTGGTTTTCAAGAGCAAAGAAGAAAAAATGTTTTGTTTTTAATTTGATTTGCTTGTAGGGCAAGACTGTGTGGAATCACAGAGACCTACTTTATGGGAGGAATGGATTGGGAAAAAAGCAATCTGTAGAATTTGCTGAGAGGACTTCAGACATTTGAAAGATGACCCCTGATGTTATCTGTGAAGAAAGAGGGTCCAGGGCAAAGAGTTTCATTTTCCATCAGATAGATCCAGTATTTCAGGTGAGCACCAGATCTCCTCCCCACAGAGGAATAGAAAAAATGGCTTTACTTTTTATTACACATGGGGTGAAGTGCTTACAGTTCCCAACTGTAAGACTGTAGTAGATCACATTTCCCAACTTCAAAATTGTTGCAAGGGAAGAAGCCACTTGTTAGTCACGGACACCCAGCTAGCTTACACCTGAAATAACCACACAGAAACTGTATTAGTTAAAACACCGATTGGCCCATTCGGTCTAACTTCTTATTGGCTAACTCTTGCATCTCAGTTTAACCATTTCTATTAATCTATGTATCACCACATGGCAGTGGCTTACCTGGTAAAATTCCCAGTGCCAGTCTCTAGTGGTTCCATGGCTTCTCTATCCTACTCGGCCTTTCTTCCTCCTAGCATTCAGTTCTGTCTTCCCCGCCTATCTAAGTTCTGCCCTATTAACTAGGCCAAGACAGTTTCTTTATTAAACAATGAAAACAACACAAAAACAGAAGAACCTCCTACACCACAAAATTACTAAAAAACAACTAATATTAAAATACTTTGGAACAAGCATGACGATTGTGTTATGGTTTGAATATTTGTGTCTACCTCCAAAATTCATTTGGACTTTAACCTTCAATGCAATAGTATTAGGAGGTGAATCCTTGGGGAAGTGATTAGGGTATGAAGATCCTGACTTTGTGGACAGCTTATCAAATAGTTGGAGGGAACTAGCTAGTTCCCCATCCTTTTCACCATATGAGGATATAATAAGAAAGTGCCACCTGGGAAGTGGAGGGCAGTTCTCATCTGACATGAAACTTCCTATTACCTTGATCAGGTATTTTGATATAGCAGTCCAAACTAAAATACACACACACACACACACACACACACACACACACACACACCAGTAAAACAGATTCAGTAGATAAATTCATGTTTATGGTTATCTAACCTTGGGGATTGAACTTAAGCCATTAGCTTGTTAGGTAAGTACCCTACCACTGAGCTACATCCTCAGCCCTTTAAAAAGTTTAATTTGACACAAGATTTTGCTAAGTTGCTGTTGTATGACAGACTTTTTCTGGTGACACAAAACACAGAAAAAGGGGCTCAGTGGTTAAGAGCACTGGCTGCTCTTCCAGAGGTCCTGAGTTCAATTCCCAGCAACCACATGGTGGCTCACAACCATCTGTAATGAGATCTGGTACTCTCCTCTGGTGTGTGGGCATACATGGAGTCAGAATGTTGTATACATAATAAATAAATAAATTTTGAAAAAAAGAAAAAAGTCATCATGTATCAGACCTTCCAAAAACACATAAAAATATAAAAGCAGTTTCTAATTAATTTCATGTACTAAATCAAATTCTAGTATATTCAAAATGTGTGCCAATAACAACCACTTGATTTAGTCTAAAGCAGTGGTTTTCAATCTTCCTAATGCTACAACACTTTAAATACAGTTTTTCATGTTATAGTGACCCCTAAACATAAAATTATTTCTTTGCTACTTCATAAGTATAATTTTGATATTGCCATGAATTATGATGTAAATATCTGGCATGCAGGTTAGCTGAAATGTGATTCCCAAAGCAGTAGTGGTCCACAGGTCAAGAACCTCTGGCGTAATGCCCATATGAACCAGATCTTTGGTTTAAAAAGATAATAATTGTAATTAACAAAGATGTCAGTAATTATATTTCAAGAAACAGTCAAATTATTTTATATTCACTAACTTAGCATGTCTGTCTCTCCGTGTGTGTGTGTATATTATATATATACACATAGGCACATATTCACATGGATAAAATTTGAATTATACTAATTCAGGCACAATAAATATCAGCACTGTTTACACTTTATGTATTTTGGTGCTGTGGGACAATGGTCTTTTATCCTGTCACTTGTATTATTTTTAATAAAAATGCTGATTGGCCAGTAGTCAGGCAGGAAGTATAGGCAGGGTGACCAAGCAGGAAGTAGAGGTTGGGGCCATGAGAACGGGAGAATTCTGGAAAGAGGAAAGATGCAGTCTGTGGTTGTCACCCAGACACAGAGGAAGCAAGATGAGACTGCCTTGCTGATGAAGGTACCAAGCCACATTGCTAACATAGACAAGAATAATGGGCTAATTTAAGAAGTAAAAATTAATTGATAAGAAGCATGAGTTACCAGGGCAACCATTTTATAATTAATGAAGACCTCTGTGTATTTCTTTGGGACTGCATGGCTGCAGGACCAGGCGGGACAGAAACCTCTGCCAACATTTTGGGACAAATACATATGTGTATTTTGGGACAGTTTATGTCAACCATGGCTTCTCTACACTGAATGCTAACAGTCTCCCAGCTGTGGCAATCAAATTTACGTTTAGAAATTGTCAGGTATTGCCTTCAGGAATAGGGAGGTAAGGGTAAGTTACTCCTGTTAAAAAAACAAAAATAAAAGTAAAACTGACAAATGCTAATTTTTGGTGACACACTTCCTCCAACAACACCACATCTACTCCAACAAGGCCACACCTCCCCATGTTGGTAGTCCCTATGGGGCCATTTTCATTCAAACTACCACATCCCACTCCCTGGTCCTCATAGGCTCATAGCTATATCATAATACAAAATGCATTTAGTCCAACTTCAAAAGTCTCATAGTCTCTAACAGTCTCAAAGTTGTTTAAAAACCTGAAGTTCAAAGCCTCTTCTGAGACTCATGGCAGTCTCTTAACTGTGCCCTATAAAAGCAAAAGCAAAAGCAAATCACAAATTTCCAACATACAATGTCACAGGATATACATTACCATTCCAAAAGTGAGGGAAGGGAACTTAAAAAAGAAATACTGGACCAAAGCAAGACCTAAAAACCAGCTGGGCAAATTCTAAACTCTGTTCAGCTTTGTTGACTGCAATACACTTCTTTTTCTTGGGCTGGTTCCACTCCCAGTTAGCAGCTTTCCTTGGTAGTTTTCCCACTCTGGTATCTTTAACATCTTGGATTCTCCAAGGCAATCCAGCCGTCACAGGTCATGCAATGACCTCTTTACTAGGCCTCCATTCAAATACATCCCTGACATATGCATTCCTTACACGTGGAGGCAATTTCCACAACTCGTTTCTTTTCTCCTTAACTCTAAAGCCAGAATCACGTGGCCAAAGATGCCAAGTTTTGCTGCTTGTTGGAGTTGGAACATGGCCAATGGAATTAATCCAAAATTCTTTTTTCTTTTTAAGATTATTTATTATGTATGCAGTGTTCTGCCCTCAGCCCAGAAGAGAGCACCAGGTCTCATTACAGATGGTTGTGAGCCACCATGTGGTTGCTGGGAATTGAACTCAGGACCTCTGGAAGAGCAGTCAGTGTTCTTAACCTGAGCCACCTCTCCTGCCCTCGAAAATTCTTCATTTCAGCTACAGACAAACTTTTCGGACTAGGGGAAAAAAGCAGCCACTTCCTTCAGCAAAATATCATAAGAATGAACTCTAGGCAACATAAAAACATACTTCTCCTCTGAAACCTCTGTGGTGGCACTCTAAGTTCATCAAACCACTCTGAGCATCACTGTCTTCCATGTTCCTACAGTATGGCCCGTTTAGCAGCACTTAACATATTCCATTGCTTTTCTAATCTACACTCCCCAGGACCATATTCTTTTCAATCAAAAGCATCGCCAGGCCTAATACAGCTATATCCCAGTTTCTGGTACCAATTTCTGTTTTGAGATGTCCTCAGCCAGTGGAATTAATCCAAAACTCTTCACATGAGACTCAGGCAGACTTTTGGACAAGGTAAAAAAGCAGTCACATTCATCACCAAAATAGCACAAGAATGATCTCTATGCTACATATTAATATTCTTCACTTTTGTAACTTTTTGAGCAATGGCCCCAAGTTCATCAAATCACACTCAGCTCCACTGTCTTCCATGCTCTTACCAGTATGGCCCATTAAGCAGCACTTAAAGCAGTCAACTACTTTTCTAATCCATAGTCCTATGTTCCAGATCCCTTCAGACAAAAGCATGATCAGGCCTATCACAACACCCCACTCCTGATGCCAACTTCCGTCTTAGAGTTTCTATTATTGTGAAGAAACATCATGACTCTGGCAACTCTTACAAAGGACAACATTTAATTGGGTGGCTTACAACTCAGAGTTTCAGTCCATAATCATCATGGTGGGACATGGCAGGGTGTAGCCAGACATGGTGCTGGAGAGGTAGCTAAGAGTTCTACATCTTATGCAGGCAACAGGAAGTGGTCTCACTGGATGTGGCATGAGCATATATGAGACCTCAAAGCCTACCTCTATAGTGACACACTTCCTCCAACAAGACCACACCCACTCCAACAAAGCCATACTTCTAATAGTGCCAGTCCCTTTGGGACTGTAGTCTCTCAAACCACTATAGGTTTACTACAGAAGAAAAAAATCAATGAGCTAGAAGATTGTCTTCTGAGAAAATAAATGAGCATGAGAATTTTAAATTGTCAATAGTGGTAGTACATGCCTGTAATCACTGCCTCAGCTTGGGCTACACAGTCTTTTCTAGGTCAACCTGGGCAAAATTCTGCTTCAAAAAACAAAAAAAGATGGGGGCTAGAGAGATAGTTCAGCAATTAAGAGTATTTTATGTTTTTGCAGAAGATCTGGGTTTGGTTACTAGTACCCACATGCTGGATTACCATCATCCTGAACTCTAGTTTTAGGGTATTCATCACCTTCTTATGACTTCTGCTGGCACCAGGCACACATGTAGTGCACATACATAATGCAGTCAGAAAACCCACATACATAAAAATCTCTAAATATAAATCAGTGTAACACATGGCTTCAGCATGGCATAGAAATCCAATTCTGACAAAAGTTTCTTCACTGAAAACTACTGAGAAAGGCTTGCCACTGAAATTGGACCTGATAGAAGAATTTTGTACATGTAGACACATACAAGACCCTCTTTATCTTCTCTGTGGCCAACATAAGGAACAGCAAACTGAAGGACATCTGAAATGCTTAGAATCACAGCCAGATTTTCTTTGGCAAAATCATGGTGATGATTATGGGTTTATGTTGAGTAAGTGCTACCAAGTCAGCAAGAAGTTGAGGGGTGGAATTGGTCTCATCATTGACTCCACCAAGGAGGAGATGAATGAGTGGTTCAAAAAGTATATGGAAATAGAGTTTGCCTGAGATGGGAACAAAGTAGCTTTTACTGTGGGCCTGGATCCAATGTGGCTAGAGCAGCATCCCCTCCCCTCCACAAAGTCATAGCTGAGGCAGCTGGGTCAGTCCATTGCCCTTAAGAGGGATGTGTCAACCCCACATCTAACTAAAAGGTGTGCAAGGAGGGTGATGCAGACCCCAGGACAGTCCCCTGTCCCAATGTTTACTGGGTATGAGATGTCTTAATTCAAAGTGGCCATCAAATATAGGATGTATAGTCAGAAAATTTCCAGTGGATAAACCATTACCTGCCACAGAGTTCACTTGAGTCTAAAGAAGATCCCAAAGAGGATGATCATAGTTGACTTGGGGACTCAGGACTGAAGTCTTCCCATTTATTCTGTTTTCACTGGACCATTCAGGGCTGCTGCCACCCCTATGTAGGGAATAGTTATTTACTTCGCTGCATATGAAGAGAAGAGAGGATGATGGGAAATGACTGTGCTTCTATAAAGAATAAAATTTTGTTTGTAGGGTGTCTCTGTACAGCAAGAGGAAAAATAAAGAGAGAATTTTTGATGTTATGTAGAAGACAAAATAAACAAGATGAAGAAATGTAATTCTGCATGTATAAATTTATCACACTGTACTCCATAAATACATACAAGTATTACATGTTAACAAAAAAGAAGAAATAGAAAAAAACAAACAAACAAAAAAAACCCCAATCCTAACTTAAACTGAGTCCTTGGATAATACAGTACCTTCCTCGTAGGAGAGTGGTAAGGATGTGTCTATGGCTAAGAAACAGCCCAGCAATCATAGAGAATGTGTGGGCCACTGATTTTGGAGACATAACCATCTTTCAGCACCAATAAGCTGGAGATAGTATTTTCTACACCAGAGTTATTAGGATGTATGTAAAACACTTTGAAGCGTGCATGAGCCACAATTTCAAAATCTTTTTTTCTTATTGACATGGTGTATTTTTGCTTAGTAGAATATTCTAAATACCTACAAAAAGAAATTAAAGATTTGTTCCCTTTACTGAAGAATCCACATAGTGAAGCCTTTCTAGGATTATCTCGAAGAAATACAGTAGCCAGAAAACTGGTCCTCAACTGTCTTAATGTCGCGATCCTTTAATCCAGTTCTTCATGTTGTGGTGACCCCAAGTCATAAAATTATTTTCGCTGCTACTTCATAACTGTAATTTTTCTACTGTAAATGAATCGTAATTTAAATATTTGATACGAGGATATCTGAAAAGCGACCCCTGTGAAAGGGTCGGCGACTCACAGGTTGAGAACCGCTAGCCTAGAGGCATGCTGAACTCATGCAGGTGCTGTGGAGCGATTCCCTCCCAGATAAAATAGTTCATCTTAACAGAAGCTCAAGACACAGGAAAAGAGAAGTAAAACACTGCATCCTTGGAGGCTCTTAAACTCAGGAAGTAAACATCTCAAAGGCTTTGGGAGATTCCTGAAACTGACCAGATTCACTCCCTCCCCAAGCTGGCTGAGAGACGGTTCAGACAGACTTAGTTATCCAGAAGAGATACAGATCACCCGAGTTATCTGAAAGAGACAATGTTCAACCTGTTGAGCTTTCTGCAAGCTGTGCAGTGTTGTGCACGTTTTCTTCTATGAGCTGTCAACACTGCTGGGGTGGGCTTTGGTGATGTAGCTATTTTTCAGTCATTTCTGCTCCTGTAAATAACCCAAATTTCTGTAAATATAATTCCAATAAAATCCATTGGTTCACCAAGTTGGGATTTTGGTGGTAGCCTTACTTTGGCCTCTGGGGGTGAGTAGATATTTGTTTACATCCCCCACCCCCACCAGAAATAGTGTTACATCACAGCAGGCTACAGTGGTAGACAAAGCTTCTGGGCTGAACTAAGTGCACAGAAGCTTGGGCTGGGTTAAGCAGTCCTTAGTGATGTTTGTACTGAGGTGAGAGGACAGTAAAGTTCTTTGGCAGAGTGTTAGGTTGATTAGACCAAATTAGAAAGAGACAAAGGAGGAAGTGCTCCTAAAATAAATCTATCAAGCTTCGGAAAAGCACGTCCCTTTAGGCATTGAGAGCTGAGAGCCCACGGCACAAGCTCTGTTTGTTTTTTTGGGCCCACTGCACTCCGGGGGAACTCCGAATTCCTACCCCAGCAAAGTCAGCCTGATGCAGGCTTTCTCAGTGCTCTGCTCTCTCAGGCTCCACCCTTCCCAACTGGTCCCTCTTCAGCTGCCCTGCCTTCCTCAGCCTAGCACCTTTCCTCAGCTGTGCCCCCACTCCCTAGTGCACCTCCTTCACCTCCTCAGCCTCTACTTCTTCTCAAGCCACCCCTTTCTCCTCAGCCGGTTTCCCTCTCCTCTGCCCTCATCCGTCCTTAGTCTCCCATCCTTCCTCAGCTAGTTCTGGGTTCCTCTTCCCTCACATCTCCTCAGCGGTCCTCTCTGCGAGACGCACACGGGCTTTGGATTTGCTCCTCCCCTTCCCTACCTCCCCGCCTCCTGCGTGGCCGGGGAGGGAGCCGGCCAGCCAGAGTCCGCATCCCCGGTTGCGGCAGGGCCCAGTGAGCAGGTGGAGCTCAGCCTCCCGCGGAGCATTGGGCGGTGGACCGCAGTGTCGAGGCCCGAGACATGGCGGCCACGCGCCTCTGAGGCCGCAGAGCCAGAGCCTGACGATGCAGCTTGGCTGCTGACTGCCCGGGCGCGTGGCCCCGAGGATCCTCGCTGCGGTCATCACTCTGCAGTCTTCATGGTGTATTCCTCCTCAGCGCTTCCGGCCGTGTAGCAGCCGCTGCCGGCCGGGCCTCGGGGCACTCTGCCTATTCATCAGGCACTTTGCATCTTCACCTCCATTCCCATTTGCTTTCCTTCCCCCTTCTGCTTCACATCTGTCTCCGCCACCCCGCTATGGCCGCAGAAGAGGCGCTGCAAACGGTAGACCACTATAAGACTGAAATAGAGAGGCTGACCAAGGAGCTCTCAGAGACCACCCACGAGAAGATCCAGGCTGCTGAGTATGGACTGGTGGTGCTGGAGGAGAAACTGACTCTCAAGCAACAGTATGACGAGCTGGAGGCCGAGTATGACGGCCTCAAACAAGAGCTGGAGCAGCTCAAAGAGGTGAGCTGTCTGTCTCCTATCCCCCTCTCCCGGTCTGACGTTTCTCAGCGCCAAGCATTATTGTAGAGGAGTCAGAAGGGATATGGCCAGAAGGACTTCATCTTAGAGCCCTTTGTTGATAAAAGAGTATTGAAAGAGTCTATTGTTTTCATCAATAGAAAAATTGCCCAAGAAATGAATGCATAAGCTGGAATGGGAAAATCCTTAGCTTGTGGGGGGTGGGGGTAGGGAGAGTCACAAGAGTCTTCAAGTATCAGCGCTGGCAGTTAACACTGAACTGGGTTGAAATGTGTAAATCAAACTTCTAAAACTGCTGTTATTTAAACCCAGTTATCAATGACCGTTGCATAATCCATCCAACTGACGAGGAGTTTTGTGTCTGAGAACCTACAATTTCAGGACTGTAGAATTTGGTACCTCAGCTGTCTGCTGAGTAACTGCTTCTTGGTGAAATAAGGTCTAGTTATTAGGACTCACCACCCCAGCATGATGCTGGCTTTAGTTCTTATTTATCCTGGGCAAAACAACTTTGCGAGGTGGGTTTGCTGCCCTTAATTTCACCTCTGAGCCAGGCTGAGCTATGCTTACGTTTTATGGAAGGTATATCGAGACTGAGAAAAATTAAACTCACCTCCAAATAGTGTGAAAGAAGGGTATATGTAAAATATATGAATATCCGTGCCTTCTCTGTCAAATATGGCCTTTCAAGTTGAAATGACTGAGTTTATAAAATTCAGAATATCACCAATGTTCTGTGAATAACATTTTTCTATTTTTATGTTTTTCTTCTTTTAAATACTAATGTACTGAAAGAAAATAGTGAATATGTATTTATGTCCAACCAAGCACTCATAAGGATTATCTGTATTATTTAAGGCACTGGGAGTAGCAAGTAATCAAATATAAATGTTAATGCACATATACACTGCTTACCTGTGTGACAATTCTTTATTTTTAGGTGCATACTAACATTTTTAATGTTAGGTATATCGTAATACAGATGCAGAAATACTTTTCATATAATTTGTTTATTTTAGGGAAAGAGAAGGTCCTGTTTTGTGTTGTTACAATTAAAATACATGAGTTGACATTCTAATCAATTTGTCTTCTAATTCATAAATAATACAGATTTATACCTTCAATTATGCTATTTTATTCAGCTGCTTAGATACCAAAAAAGATGTAAATAGATATGGTTGAAAAATCATAGATGAAAATATAATTTTTGTATATCAGGCTATAAATTCTAGTTCATGCTTTTCTTGCCATATTTATATTTGGTTTAAATGGTATCTGTATTTACTTATATTTTCTAAATTAAATTATGTCTTAGACTTACATGTTTAAATGTAGTGGTACTAAACCTTGGGAAGTCAGGAAAAAGATGATTATTGTAATTCTCAGAGATATTTCCATAATGTCTTATTTATCAACTGCACTTTGCCAAGGTGGAGAAATGTAAACAAATGTTAAGTCATCACTTTCTTGGTAGAAGAGGTGGACGTACGTGATGATTTAAAATATGGTTGTTAATAGGCCTTTCTTCTTTAGTTTAAAAACACTTTTAAGGCTATTTCTGTGTTGTATGTACTCAACATAGTATACCTTAATATGGTTGTCTTTTGTCTATAGTAGACAAAGAATTCTTAAGGGAATAAATTTGTTTATTTATTCATTTGAAGACGATAGATAAAATTGCATGTATTTATCACATATAATATTGTGTTTTGCGGTTATACATGTTATGACTTAATCGAGCTAATATATTACTTCATGTAATTATTGTTTTTTGTGATAACCCAACACCCACTCTATATTTTTAAAAAGTGAATATATTGGCATTATAGTCATCCTGCTGCACAGAGAATTTCTTAAACTCATTCCTCCTGTCTAGCTGTAAAAATGCATCTTTTCACCAACCTCTTTCTTTTAAGCAATCAACACCTCTGATAACTATCATTTACTTCTCTGATTCCTTATATGAATGAGATAATGAAATTTTTGTTCTTCTGTGCCTTGCTTATTTAATCTAATATAATTAAGTCTTTAAAATAGAACTTAGCATATAGGTATAAGAATAAATATTTTATAAAAATCAATTTGTATTAGAAGTCACACGTTTACCAAGTGTTTGGAAGTCAGTATTGCTTAGTGTCAGATAAAGACTGAGAAAATTGAAGAGTGTAAGAAGTGACCACCTATATTAGTCTCATTGACAGTAAAGAGAAAAAAAAGGGAAAATGTTTTATAAGATTAAAGAAGTTTCTTAGCATACAGTAATACAAATACCAACTGTATTTATTAGAATAAAATTTTAAGGAATAAAATTATAAATTTGTCAAATGACACTCATTTTCATTGTATTTTGATTAACATTTGGTATAAAGAAAACAATGAAGATTCTTAGTAAGCAGGATTATAGCTATACAAAACTATATTTGAGATGGTAAAATAATTGTTATTAATTGATAATAAGACTTGTTTTTATCGTTTAAATATGTTTTATTTTAGTTGAGAGCATTACCTAAATGAGCCAAGTCAGTCTTAAATACAAATACAAAAACAAATAAACAAAAATAATTGTGCAAACCAAGATATTCTGATGATGATGTCATATAGGAGCCTTTTAGTGGGTGTGTGTGTGTAGGTCAGAGGACATCCAAATATTACTCCTTAGACAACTTGTTTTTTGAGACAGTATCTCTCATTGGCCTGAAACTCACCAAGTATGCTAGGTTGGGTGGTCATTGAACCCTAGGGAACCACATGTATTTGCCTCCCCACTGCTGAGGTTACAAGTGTTAGGTGTTCCTCTTTTAATTAGTTGATTAATTATTATTATTTTTTATTTTTTCTTACCAATCTCAGTTTTCACTCCCTCCATTCCTCCCACTCCCTCTATCCCCCACTCCACCTCCCCCATTCACTCCTCAGAGAGGGTAAGGATTCCCATGGCGAGTCTACAAAGTCTAGCACATTGCTTTGAGGCAGGACCAAGGCCCTCCCCTCCTATAACTAGGAGAATGGGTTCCAAAAAGCAAGTACAAGCAGTAGGGATAAATCCTGTCTCTGTCAGTGGCCTCACAGTCTGCCCCAGCCATACAACAGTCACCACATTCAGAGGGCCTAGTTTGGTCCTATGCTAGTTCTTGCCCTTCTCCTTCCCCCTCTCATTTACCCCACTGTTAGGCTAGAGTAGGTGAGCTCCCATTAGCTCAGGTAAGCTGTTTCAGTGGGTATCTCCATCGTGGTCTTGATTCTTTCCAAGCTAGGGTTTTTTTTTTTTTTTTTTTTTTCCTTCCTGAGACAGGTTTTCCCTGTAGCTTTGGAGTCAGCTGGAACTAGCTCTTGTACACCAGGCTGGCCTCGAACTCACCAAGCTCTGCCTACCTCTACCTCCCTCCCGCTGGGATTAAAGGCACCACCATGGCCTGGCTCATGCTAGGGTTTTTAAAGCATCAGATTTAGGTCCCAATGCTTATACAGTAGGTATTTTACCAACTAAGCTGTTTCTCAACCCTGGAAATGATTGTTTTAAAACATTCTCTCTGGGGAAGGAGCAAGATGGCTTAGAAGGGAAGGGCTTTTGTTTGAATATGAGTTTGATTACTCTCCCTTCACTCTGCTTCTACATGGTGGAGGAAGAGAGCCCACTCTTGCAAGCTGTCTTCTTATCTCCACATGAGTGCTAAACACACACACACACACACACACACACACACACACACGATGTAATAAATTTTTTTGAGTGCACTGATTATTCAAAAGGAATTTTTGTTCATTATCAGTAAAATATAGCAAACAATATTGCTGCACTGTTAAAATGGTTTAGTGGATAAAGGCATGTTCACCAATCCTGAGGACCCACATAGTGGAAGCAGACAATCATTTCCTGCAAGTTGTCCTCTGATCTCTACACACATGTACATATGTACACACACATAATGAATAAATAAATAAATAAAATAATATTAATGCATTATGACTTTGGAAAGCCAAGCATTAAAAACATCTTTGACTTATTTCTGGAATGCTTAAACAAATATGGTTCATTGAAAAGTACCTGGGGTGGGAATGACAACAGAAAAGTACAGTATTAAGTCCAAGTGGGGCAGTAGTAAATTTTGGTTGAGCAAAGGGGCTCAGTTTTTGCAGACTGTCTTCATTTCCAGGCTAGGTGCTGGTGTGACGATAATGCAAGGAAGCAACACACACATGCACACACAGAAAAGAAAAAAAAACTCAACTAATATAAATGTACATTCTCGAAATTACAAGTAGCCTAAAAAACAATCACTTTCAATTAAATCTCTTTTTCAACACAGTTGCTCAAATATGCAGCAACTCTTTTTATTTCAACTCAAGATTTCATCTTTGGAAAAGCTAATTTCTCAAATTTCATTTAGACAAGATTTTATATTTTATTATCATGTTTTATAAACATGTATACAATCATAGTTTTGAAGACTTTCACCTCCAAATTTCTTGATTATGTTTTTTTACCCTAGTATACCTTAAATACATGCTGTATTTCAAGTTAGAGAATATAGTAATCGCTTGAGTGTTGAAATATGTGATAAAAGTCTTTCTCACACATGAAGTTGTGATTTTGAAGGAGATGGAATGTTAAAGGATAGAGAACCTTGCTATTAGAGCAGTTTATGATTTGGCTGGTGTTTTGGAGGCAGAGACAGATGGATCTCTGTGAGTTTGAGGTCAGTCTGGCCTACATAGCAAGTTCCAAAACAGCCAGGGCTACATGGAGAGACCCTGACTCAGAAACATAACAAATCAGCCCCCCACCCAAACAAAACAGTACTACAACAAAACCAGTTGATTATGTTAAAGGAGAAGATACGTGAAGTCATGTTCAGAAGATACAACAGGGAAAAGTCAGTAGCCACAACATGTCATAGGGATGGGGAGCCATTCAAAGTAAACAAAATAGTATTTAAGTATGTATGCTGTCTTACACCTTATCTCATTTAATCTCCACAGTAATTTAGAAGCTCCTTGCTAATTTTTACAAATAAAAAATAATAGAAAAAATAAAGCATTGATCTGTATAAAGCTCTGTTTAAGGTTAAATGCATTGCATATCTTGTTTCTAATTCTTTAACAATGCTTGTAGTGTACTAGACAGATACTACTCACATTGGATCTTAGATTAAGGGCCTTTAGAAGTCTACAAAACTAGTTTAGAAAGAAACCTACTTTCTTGGAAGGTAAAATGTATGGGCTAGAGCCACGCATGCAATTTAGAGGGTTGTTGTAGTAGTTATAGAAGGCGTAGTGAGGCAGACAGTGGTAGAGGGATTCACTTTATAATCTGACATGACTGCTCCGTGGTATTGAGAAGGCTTTATTGTAGGTAGGAAAGAGAGGACAGTAGAACCATCTGGAAGAGTCAAGCAGACTGGACATGGCCAGGACTATCTGAGATGAGAGAGAGAGAGAGAGAGAGAGAGAGAGAGAGAGAGAGAGAGAGAACGAACAGCAGGGCATAGAGGATCCAGACAGCATAGTGAGATTGGCAGTAACAATAGCCCAGGATAATGAGAATAGCTGGGTCATAAGAAGAGTGAGTACCTGGGAGCAGGAAAAGATCAGGAGACTGGTGTGGGGACATTTGAAATACGTAGTCAGTACTTGTGAGTAGGGACTGAGGGAGCCTAGAGGTTAGCATGGACCTTGATTATGGTGACAGGTGCCATATGTCCCTTTTGCCAGAGGTAAAGAAAATGACTCCTTTTGGTAGACTGAATGGGTTTCACAGTCTCCTGAGGGATGTTGGCTTTTATCTAACCCAGAAATCTTCCTGTAATTCAGATTGAGCTCATTTCTATTTATTTGGTCTGCTGTTTGGAGTTGGGGTAATTGCAGTTTCCTTTGGACCTGACACACAACTAAGAGCTATTTAGGAGGTAGGAGGAATGCAATGTTGGCTTTAGCAAGAGAGCAGAGGAGAATATTAAGGATGAATGGAATTTGGTTCCATTTACAAAGCAAGGTACTGTGGGGAATGCAGTTTTAGAGGGTTGAGTTTCAACCCACATTTCATGAGTTTTATTAATTCATGTTATTTTGTGAGTGGGTATTAGCTGTGTAACAAATTTAGTTATTCAACACTCAACTGAATGAGTTGTGTATTTGGTTGTCATTTAATTTAAATCTAATATCTAGGATATGGAATACATGAACAATTTAATAGTGTTTTGCTAGTTATATACATTTTGAATTAGAAGAAATTTAAATAAGACATATGTGCAAAAAATCTGACTAGGCTTAGTGAAACCATCATCCTAACTGAAAACTACTCCTCATTGCCCTCTTAAGGCTTTGAGGGGTAGGAACAACAAAATTGATCACCACTGACCGATTCTTGGAATTCGTCAATGCGTTGTTTTTGATACAAAGTCTCATGTAACCTAAGGTGGGTTAGACCTATGTAACTGAAGCTGGCTTTGTATATTTTATCCTCTTCTCTCTACCTCCAAAATGCTGGGAACACAACCTGTCCTTAGGTGCATTAGTACTGTTAATGTACTTTTTCCTTTTTGATCATGAGAGTTTGATTTTTTTTTTTTAAGAGCTGCAATGGCAATGGTTTAGATAAAAGCAAATACAACTTTGTTGGCTCCTTCTTGTCAACTTGACTGAGGTCTCCTACAAAGAGGGAGCCTTAGTTGAGGAATTGCCTCATCAGATTGCCCTCTGGGCATTTTTGTGGGACATTTTGTTTTCTTTTTGATTGGTGATTGATGTGGGAGGGCCCAGCTCACTGTTGGTGGTTATCCCTCCTGTATAGGTGGCCACGGTCTGTATAGGAAAGGAGACTGAGCAAACCAGTAAGCAGCATTCCTCCATGGTCTCTGCTTCAGTTACTGTCTCCCAGTTTTCTCCTTGGCTTCCTTGGATGATGAATTGTAGCCTGTAAGCTAAGTAAGCCATTTCTTCCCCAAATTGCTTTTGGTTATGGTGTTTATCACAGCAATAAAAAGTATACTAGCTTAACAATGTAGTACATTTTCTTTTACGTGTTCTCCCTTCTTATTGTCTTGCTCCTTTGGTAAATATTCTTTTGTATTTATTTTAAATGTCTTTGAATATATGATTCTATCTGTAGGATTTTGTTTTGTTCTTTGTTTTTCTGAAATCAAGTGTAAAGAATATAGTACTAATTAGGACAGACTGATAAGGTGGCTTAAATTCTGTCCTGATAGTTTGGATGGTAGTGAGAGAGGAAAGAAGTGCAGTTGTGTATGGAAGAAACTGGGGGGATTTGTTGGATGACTCCATAGTAGCCCTGTGTGTTGACATCAAGGGACTAGATGGATGGTTTTGTAGGTGAATTATTGGCGACTTTGCTTCTTTATCTCTTCAGCCGGTGATAGGAGTATGTGCATCAGCATAATGCCTGGCTGTTTTCCACAGCTGGAGAAGCCAGTTCTGCAGTGTGACCACATCCTGCTCACTCTGGATCTTGGTGTGAAGCCAGGATGATTCAGGCAGTTGGGCATTAGTACATTACCCCTTATTTGTTCTCTGGCAGTTTAGTTTTGAGGTAGACAACTGGGATCTTAACAGGCACTTCAGATCTAGTACAGCATCTCATAGGAGACAGGGAGAAGAGAGAAGAAAACATGAACATTTTAGCAAGTGTCTTAATGAAAGAACGACTATTGGTATTTTTTCTTCCTGGGATCTAATTACTTTATAAAATCCAGGTGATTGAAAAATTTCAAAATATTTACCAGCATTAAATTTCTGACCTGCTGTTTTAAGAGCTATCCAGTTTGCTTATTTGTCTGCCTAAACTTTCTTTTTCAAATTCATTCCACTTTTTCCAAAATATGAAAAATCTCACTTATTTGCATTTACTTTCACCCAGACGTCTTGGATTTCTTCTCAACTGTATTCTAATTTTCTTCCTGTCCATTTCGGCTCTGTGCATTCAGTTCTGGCCATGATATTGCACTGTTTGATCATTTGTACTCTTTCTCTCACCATTGTTTTTCCTAAAGTAAGAAATATCTCTTATATCAACACCTGGCCCATACACATTGCCCTCTCAACTCAATTTACTTTTCTAATCTTCCCTATTTTATTTTGGAACTGATTCATGGAATTTGTTATCATTGAAACACTTGCACCTGGCTTCATAGAAGGAAGCATTTAGTTGGCGACTTGTTCATAGTTTCAGAATGTTGGTCCATGATCATCATGTTGGGGAGCATGTTAGTTGGCAGGGAGGCATAGCACTAGCGCAGTAAATAGGGGTTTGCATGCTCATCCATGGAGAGAGAGAGAGAGAGAGAGAGAGAGAGAGAGAGAGAGAGAGAGAGGACTGGATCTAGCCTGGGCTTTTGAAACTTCAAAGCCTCTTCCCCACTAATGACACAGTTCCTACAATAAAGCCACATTTTCTAATCCTTCCCAAACAGTTCTACTAACTGGTGAAAAATGCATTCAAACACATGAGCCTATGGGGAGGGGGGTCATTTTCATTCAAAGCACCACAGGCCTCAAAACCATAATTAGATTTTTAGAGAATAGTCACAGTAAGTTATTTCAGAAAAACACAATGAAAGCAAAAGCAAATTTAGACAGATGTTTAGTTACTGCTACCAATTCCAATTTTAAAAAAATGTGATGCTAATGTGACTCAGAAATTTGAAAATGGGTATAAAAGAAGTGCTCTGATTAGATAGGTTATTACATAAAACTAAATGACAGTTTGTTCATTCATTCCTGCAGTAACATTAATATATTTAGTGTCTCTGCTGTGTGGAAGTTATAGATCTGGGTGTTGAAGATACAGTATAGAACAGTGAGAAAGCTCTGTGTTCATGGAGCTTGTGCTCTCTGTGTGAAGAAAGATGTCTTAGTTTGGGTTTTTATTGCTGTAAAGAGACACCACGACCATGGAAATGCTTATAAATGAAAACATTTAATTGGAGTGATTTACATACAGTTTCAGAGTGTCAGTCTGTTATCATGGTAGGAGCATTGTGGCATGCAGGCAGATGCGGTGCTGGAGAAGTAGAATGAGTCCTACATCTTGCAGGCAACAGGAAGCCGACTGAAAATCACGCTGAAGGAAGCTTGAGCAAGAGACCTCAAAGCCCTCCCTCATGGCGACACAATTCTGTAAGACCACACCTCCTAATTGTACATGAAATTTTCTATCCCACCCCGTTCCACAGCTGTTCATTCCCAAAAAACACACCGAGTCTTATAGTCATTATAAATTGTTTGGCCTATTGTTCAGGCTTATTAGTAACTACCTCTTACAACATAAATTAACCCATAATTCTTGTTTATGTTTAACCACATGACTTGGTACCTTTTCTCAGTAAGGCATTCTTATCTTGCTTCCTCTTCTTCTTGTTGGTGACTGCCTCTCTGCCTTCCCTCATCCTGGAATTTTCTTAATCTGGTCACCTACCTTGCTACTGGCCAATCACAATTTTATTAAAATAATACGAGGGACAAATTGTTACAGTGTACAAGAGCATTGTCCCACAGCACCTAATAGTGCCACTCCTTTTGGGGGCCATTTTCTTTCAGACTGCCACAAAAGACAATAATAAAAATGAACAAGAAAAATAGATAACATGTTAAATGGTCCTTAATGTTGTAGAGAAATAACAAAACAAGAATATGGCATGTAGAGTGGGCAAGGTTATTATGCCAGAGAAAGCTTCATTGGAAAAAACATGGCAAGGGAGTACATGATGGAGCTAGGGGTAAAAAGTAGATGAGGCCAGAAAGGGAATCAGGGTCAAACTATGTAGCAGTGTTTTATGATACTGTGATTTTGACTTTTGTTCTGAGTGAGACAGAGAACTTTTAGAGGATTTGGCCAGAGTTTCATTGTTCTGCACATTCTTATTTGCCCCAGTGGGACAACCTTGATATATATATATTAAACTCTTCTGAGAAACAAAGGATTTGGACTTTTTTGGTTTTTTTTCTTCCCTTCTCCTTTTCTCTCTCTTTCCCTCCCTTTCTCCTTCCCTCCCTCTCTCCCTTCCTGTCTTCTTTCCTTTCTTCCTTTTTCTCTTTTTCTTTCTTATCTTTTTTTTTTTTTTGAAACAGAAGTCTCACTGTGTTGCTTATGTTAGTCTTAAACCACTAAGCTTAAGTAATCCTCTTGCCTCAGCTTCTCAAGTAGCTGGGTTATAGTCATTTCCCAAGTGTAGGCTATCACGCTTGGCTTAAAAATGAGTTTTAATAAAGCCAGTAGTCCATGAAGTATGCTCTTTCTCTTCTTCATCCACAATGCAACTGTTTATTAAGTATTTATGATACTGCATTGAATTAGACTTGGAAAACTGGATAAAGTTTTAAAATAGCAAGTTATTTTTAAAAAAGAGTTTGTTTTTAAAATACTCACTTTACTAGGTTAAACCAACTGACTAGAAAGCCGTTGTGCTGACTTATCTGGTTCCTTGTACCTAAATTTGCACCCAGTCTCTGCCCTTTTATTCTGAGTAATAAAATCCTAGGCTAGTGAAGGGTTCAAAGACAGTCTCAGCATGTATCACTGGTTCTGTGATTGATATAACTGGTATTCTGGAATGCTGGCCATTCATTCTTTCACTCTTTCATTTGCCTGTTAAGTATTTTGAGAGCATAGCTCTATGTTAAGCATTTTTCTATGTATAAGAAAATAAAGTCTTGGAGCTAGAGAGATGGCTCATCAGTTAAAAGTACTTGCTGCTCTTGTGGAGAGCCTGGGCTTGTTTTCCCACACCCACATGGCAACTCACAATTGCCTGTAACTCTAGTTCATAGGAATCTGATACCGTCTGACATCTGCAGGCTCCTGCATGCACATGGTACACACACACACACACACACACACACACACACACAATATTCTTTTCAAAGAGAAAACAAGGTCTTTATTTTTAAGTTATTTATTGCTGGTAGCTACACAGAGAGAAAAAAACCCCTGATAATAACATTCACAGGAAAGATCATGGAACTTTTTTTATCTCAGCAAACTGTATTTGAATTCCTTTAGTAGCTCTGTGATTCCAAAGTAATACTTCAAACTCTGTGACCTATCCCATCCTCAAATGTAAGGAAGATAGTGACTGGGTGGTAGAGAAAAATTCATGTGAAGCACCCGATAAATGATGAATATGATGATATAATAATAATAATTCATGGTAAGATAATAGAATAACTGGGCTTGAAAGGATAGAGGTCAACCCAGAGGAATCAGAGAAACGGTTTTAAGGCAGCTTTGAAGAGCGAGTAGGGATTTTTCTGAGAGAAGAGTGCACTCTTCCAGGAACAGGAAATAGCCTACAAAGGAAGAGAGCCTGGGGCAATTGCACCTTGTCACCATCTGTGCTGTTGCAGGGGACAGTGGATTAAAAATGGAGTGTGAGATGAGACATGGCACTGGAGAGATGATTATGGCCAGCGGTAAAGGCCCCTTCAGTCAGTTCTTGCTAGGTAATGCCTCATCATAGCTGATTTATAAGGAAGTTGGCCACAGGAAGGCTCCCTTAGTGGTAGCAGATCTGGGGACAACAGCAGAAGAATCTCCCCTGTGGTAGTTTGAATGTTAACTGGCTACCATAATTTCATAGGGAGTGGCACTAATAGGAGGTGTGGCCTTGTTTGTTGGAGTAGGTATAGTATTGTTGGAGGAAGTGTGTCTCCGTGGAGACAGGCTTTGGGGTCTCATATATGCTTGATACTGCCCATCGTCTCTGTCCACTTTCTGTTGTCTGTACGAGGTAGGACTTTCAGCTACTTCTTCAGCAGTCACACCGTGATGATAATGGACTGAACCTCTGAATTGTGAGTGAGCCATTCCAATTAAATGTTTTCCATTATAAGAGTTGCTTAGATCATGGTGTCTCTTCACAGCAATAGAAACCCTAATTAAGACATCCCCCTAAGAAGGAGTCTGGACATAGCTGCTACACTAATTCTTCTGATGTATTTTAGTTTTATATATATATCAGGAGCTCCTGTAAATTAGAAAGTGGCAGCTACTGCCTCACTCTTGTGATGGTGTATTAGGGCATTTTGAATTTTTCATTACTTCTTTGTGCTAAGTAAATGTGAACATTTTATAATGTAAAACTAACTTCTGTGTCTGTGGATATACAGCTCAGCAGCAGTGCTTGCCTAGCATATGTGAGACCCTGGGTTCTATTCTCAGTATAGCAAGAAGCAAACCAAACCAAAACAAAGAAGTTAAAGCAATGCCATTGCAAAAATGGCAACTTGACATAGGAAAGAGCAACCAGAGATAATGGTTACTTGAAGATTAAAGAAATCTCCTTAATCTTAAATAAGAAAAATTATTCTAGATATTTGTTCATTCCACCCTTGGTGACTAACCATTATATCCTAGATACTGTTAGGTATTGTGGGAACATTATTTCTTGTCTTTGGAAAGTTGATTAAACAAATTATTTGATCCTATGGAAGAGCAGTTCATACCCTTAACTGCTGAGCTGTCTCTCCAGCCTCCCCGGAGAGTTGATTTTTGACAGAGGAACAAAAGTAACAAAAGAGTAGGCAATAAATAATTTTGTATAGGGATGTGCACTAAAAACAAAGGAAAGCAGGATTATGGAGTAATATATCTAGTAGAAGCTAGTAGAGGAGGTGACACTAGAAATGAGAGTCAGTCAAAACTTTCTTGAGGAATGACATTTAAGGTGAGTCTGAGGTGATGAGAATTAACAAGCCAAAAAGAAATTGTCCTGGACTGAAAGTACCAGCAAATGTAGAACTCATTAGTGGGAACAAGTTTTGTATTTGTGAACATAGCACAGCTTTATTAGCATTTGAGATGCAATGTAACCATATTTTGTTTGTGATCTAACAAATAAAGCTTGCCTGTAGGTCAAAGAAGCAGAGCAATCAACCACTGGAGAGTTCTTACCTCTACAAATGCTCAGACTGAATAGGCAAGATCCTGTTTCTACAAATCCTCAGACTGAAGGCCCAGAATGCATTTCAGACTGAATCCTCAGACTGCATCTGAGCTCTTGTCTCTTCCTGCCTTATATTCCTCTCTCTGTCCAGCCATATCACTCCTGTCTCCACCTCCCTAGTGCTGGGATTAAAGACACGTGATCCCAAGTGCTGGGATCACCTTTGTGTGAGTTCTGTTTTTCTTGTAGACAGGTTCAATCTCACGTAGTCCAGAGTGGCCTTGAACTCAGAGATCCGTCTGCCTCTGTCTCCTGAGTGCAGGGATTAAAGATGTGTGCCACCACTCTCTGGCCTCTGTGGCTTACTAGTGACTTAGCTCTGTACTCTGATCTTCAGGGAAGCTTTATTTGTTAGATACAAACAAAATATCACTAGAATGCAATGATTCTGTATAGTATAGAATTGAACTGTGCATTTTGATTCTCTGTGGGATGGTTATGTATCCCAATTTTGATACTTTGTTTTTAAAAGGAATTTAAAAATGAGTCTTCCAAAACACATAATTAGAAAGGGTTCATCAATTTCATAGAAAAATAAGCATCCACCATACAAGACTGTACCTATCAACATTTCATCATGATTAGAGGAGGAGCTCATAAGCAAGCCCCCATCCATGTCTCAGGAGTTATAGGCAGTTAATGGGTACTGAGGCAGGGGAAGTCTTATTCCTCAGTGGTGTAGTCACTGATAAATTGCCCTTGTTCAAATAAATAGTTTCCTACCCATGCGCAGGTAGGTATTCAAACACATACACATACACCACATGAGTGTAGGAAAGTAAGGAGACTTGCTGGGAAGAAGGCCTTTGATGGGAGGGGAAATAAGAGAGGATAATGGGAGGAGACTATGATCCGTACATTCTATGTGTGTGTGTGTGTGTGTGTGTGTGTGTGTGTGTGTGTATGTATGATCTTGTGAAAGAATGAGTTTAAAAAAGCATCATTATATAGTTGTAGTATCTCTCATGAAATTTATTGACTACCTTTCATGAAATACTTTGAGTGTGAAACAATAGTTTTTGTTCCTATCACAAAGCCCAAATGTTGTCGTTTTTCTTTCTATAAAGTCAAACAAACTAACCAGGCATATTCTTTTAACATTCTCTGAAAATAGTCCCATCCTGATACTAAAGTGGATGTCAGAATTTTTTTTAAGACAAAAGGTTATTATTTATAGGATGTAATGGGTACACTCTAGATTAGGAATATGCAGACTAGAATATAAATATATCCCGAAGCTAGAGTTAAAGTAAAATATGAACTAATAGAAACAACACTTTAAAGTTGGGTGTGGTGGTATGTGCCTTTAATTCTAGCAGAGGTAGGTGGAGCTCAGTGAGCTCAAGGCCAACCTAGTTTACCTACTGAGTTCCAGGACAGCAAGGGCTATGTAGAGAGACCTTGTCTCAGAAACAAACAAAATGACAAGACAAAACAAACACAGGAATAAAATAACACTTTACTCTTTCTTTCCTGTGAAAAGATTTTAATGACTTGCTTGCATTGCTAGATCCTGTGGTAATCTTCAGAGGCTAAGGGGACAGATATTTTGGTCTGGGTAAGAACTCGATGTTTTGTTTTCATTAGCAGAAACATTGATTATTAATGTCTTTTAAATATTGGCTTATTGATTCTGGAATATTATGTTCTGGTGTCCTCATCCTGGGGCCAATGGGTTGTGGATTTAAGGATAGGGGACTGAATATGAAGAAGAGCCATCCATAGAGACTTAAAAGCAAGAGTGAGTTAGAAGCTGCATGATCAGAGCCTTCCCTGTTGGCTCATTGTAACATTGAGGCAGAAGCCAAAATGCCACTTGTTAGAGAGTGAAGGAAGTGAGTCAGAAACTTGATAGATTTTGGGAAAGATGATGTCTAAATTACTTTTAGCACTATGACTGTCATTAAGTGCATTTATTTCCTTTATAACTTAGAATAAATTTCTGATAACAACATGTGCATCAATTTTATAGTTTGCTGTTAAATTTCACAAGTGAAGTATCACAGTAATAAATGGCTGCTCCAGCAAGCTTCAGATCACAGACTGCAGACTGATGTCACAGGGCCAGAATGGTGGTCGAGAAACACATGATTTGAATTAGGGAGTTCACATTCAGTGCTGCTTAGGAAGTATATTGTTACCATTCTAGTTGCTGTGACAAAAGTAACTTGAAGAAGTTTGTGTTTTGTTTTTTGCTCATAGTTTGAGGGAACACAGTCCATGGTGATAGGAAAAGTAAAGAGGTAAGGCCTTAGCCAAAGTTGGTTGCTCCAACGTTGCAAATGAGACTTTGGGTGATTGCCCAAGTAACCAGTTGCCTCTGTCATTTACTGCATATTTTGGAAGCTGCTTGATTGCACTTCCTGCAAGTGATGTTATCTCCCTTCTCAGGCTGAAGACTAGATAGTTGTAGTTACTTTCCTCTTATGACTTAGCCAAGCCAGTTCTAATACAAGGCTTAGACTCCTTAGGATAGAATAATTATTGAAACATTTAGCATATGTTTTTTGCTTAATATTGTTTATGCTGGTTGTAATTCTGATTTTTATACTTGATATCAGTTCTTACTGCAAATAGCTTTGTATTGGGTTTGGAACACTCTTTATTTAGACAAAAGTGAGAGGTGATGGGGAATCTACTTCAGCCAATGGCTTTTGAGAGGCTGGACCAGGTTGGGTGTGGCCTTGGGTACCAAAAACATGTGGACTTGCCCACGCACCCCCCTCCCACCTGGATGCTGGATTCCATTCCTGTTCTCCGTTGTGATCTGTGCATTCCCCTTTAAATAAAGAACCCCTTATTATACCCTATTTGGACCTAGTGTGGGATTATTTTATTCGTGTTTCCCCATCTGGTGTGTTTCCCTTCAGAGGTGGGAGTGTGAGGATGTTGGTCACATTGCATCTGCAGTCATGAGGCAGAGAAAGATGTGCAGGTGCTCAGCTCAGTCAGATTTCCCAGCCTATGGGATGGTGTTGCCCATATATTCAGGGTGGACACACCCTCTTCAGTTAGTTAAACCTCTCTGGAAACTTCACAGACATGCCCAGAGATGTGTCTCCTAGGTTACTACAAATCCAGTCAAGTTGACATGAATATTAAACATTATAGGAGGTGACCCTCTGTGGTCTCCTTGGAGCCCAAAGCAATTGTAATGTTCCACTATTCTGTGATTACTGAATTTTATGTGTTTTTTATCCTATTCAACTTTGCATTATTAAGTATGAGCACAACATCCTGATTAATAATGAATTGCTAGACAAAGAGAAAAGGGAGATGTTTGGGCATTTCTTGTCTTCTCTTTTCACAGGTCCTCAATCTCCTTATATAACCTTTCTAGAAGGACATCTGTCTATACCACCTTTGAGCTAGGCCTGATTGTTTTTAAGAAATAAGGAGGTAGTTCTTTGCTAAGCACCGAGGTTTTTTTTTTTTTTTGGAACATTTAATTAGCGTTGTGTATATCTTCTTAAATAGCTATTAGTATGTGGAGCTAAAACATTGGATCAACATGAATCTGGTTTTCACCAACTTTGCGTTTTTTAAAGTGAATATTGCTATTTATTTACTATTTATTTATTTATTGACAGGGTTTCTCTGTGTAGTCCTGGCTGACCTAGAACTCACTCTGTAACTCAGGCTGGCCTCGAACTCAGAGCTCCACCTTCCTTTGCCTCTGGAGTACTGGGATTAAAGTGTGTGTCACCACTGCCTGATTATTTTTATAATTCAATGTACTATACTCAGCTATTTCTTGTCACAATTCATTACTCAAAACATAGTTTTTCAAGAAGAAAAAGAATGAATAGAATAGCTGTGGGTAGCTCATTTTTATAATTTTAGTTTTCAAAAGACGGAGGCAGAATGTCAAGAATCTGAGGCCAGCCTGGGCTGCATAGTTATATTCTACGTTAAGCAAACAAATATCTGTGATAAGAAGATCTCTTTCCTCTTAAATTAGCCAACTAATAAAAGGAATAACAAGGTAAGTCATAAGCATAACAAATGTTCTATTGGAAGACCTGATTTTGTTATCTGCAGCACACAAGCCTTTGACATTCAGTATCAGTATGTGACTTTTATGTATCAACAACAGCAATAAAATGAGGCTTAACTGTATGTATTGATTGTATAGGCTCCCCCCCCCCCCTTTTTTTTTGAGACAAGATATTCCTATATAGCCAAGGCTGGCCTCAAACTTTTGCCTTAACTTTTTAAGCACTGGGGTGGATTATTATGATACCACCCTAACTTAATTTTTAAAAAATGTTGCCTTGCAGTCTGGCTATAGAATGTACTCTTTAACTTTTAACAAGAGCTGGGTTTTAGTTCAGATTTCCTGTTTACTGGGTAGGAGAACAAGCTATACATCAAAATTGTAGAACAGCTAAATTGTGTTCTCCACTTAGCACATATCAGCTATTGGGCTGAGTGCGTGCTATGCCCTAAGGCACCACCCTTAGCAGCATATGAAAACAGGTATTACTATCCCCTCTCCAACACACATGTTAAGACAGGGACTCACTATGTAGCTCTGGCTGTCCTGGAACTCACAGAGGTCTGTTTGCTTCTGTCCCCCAAGTGTTGGGATTAAAGGCATACACCGCTACAGTTTGAAAGTAGGTATTTTATTATTTACATTATATGGATGGAAAAATTGAAGCACAGATAGATCATTTAATCTGACTAGTTAGTGAGAAAACCAAAATTTGAGTCAAGCAGTGGTAAGTTAAAAACTTCTTTTTTTTTTTCCCTTTGGTTTTTCAAGACAGGGTTTCTCTGTGGTTTTGGAGCCTGTCCTGGAACTCGCTCTTGTAGACCAGGCTGGTCTCGAACTCACAGAGATCCGCCTGCCTCTGCCTCCCAAGTGCTGGGATTAAAGGCGTGCGCCACCAACGCCCGGCCCGTTTTTATTCTTTCTTGAGACAAACTTTCACTATGTAGCCTTCCCTAGCTTGTCCTGGAACTTGTTATATAGATCAACTCACAGAGATCTGTCAGTCTCTTTCCACGAGGAAAATAAAAACATCATTAACAACAATAATTAATTCAGGGGTAGGGTGGGATGAGGGTGGGTCCCCGGGGAGCAGAGAGGAGTGGGGTGGGGTGACTTGCTGGGTTTTAAAAAGAGAATTGTAGATCTGTGGAAGGGAGGGAGGGGGTGGGTCTGGGACTGTCTGAAAGTTTAGGACAGAGGGGAGGAGATTTGTTGGTGGCTTTGATATGCATTACGGGTATGTTAGTGGAGACCAAAGGAGCCTGGGGGTTCATGTGGGCCTTTGCTGTGTATTATAGGTATATGCTGATGGAGAACCGTATTCCTCATCTGCAGTAGTTGGCTGTAGGGAGAGATAAGAAGCGAAGACTTTACCTGGGTTTCTGAGGAATGTTTCATGAAGGCTTTTATCTCTCTGCTAGCAATACATTTGTTAAACCTGTGAGAATTCATCCTGAGCTGAGTTCAGACTGTCATTTTGGGCCATAGTCAGTAAATGGCACTGTCTTTTTTGGGGGTGGTGAGTGGGTTGGGAACTAACAAAATTATGTGTATGTGTGTGTTTCTTGTGTACATGTGTAAGGGTGCACATGGAAGTCAGAAGTATTGGAGCTTCTAGAACTAGAATTACAAGGGGTTGTGAACAAGCTGGCATGGATTTGATTCCATGTTGGTCCTATAGTTGTAGAAGAGCACTAAGTAGTTTTAACTGCTGAGCCTACATCCAGCCTTCATTTTCTTTAAATTGTTTCACAAGATGGAATTTCCAATATTACCTGATAACTATATCATCACTTTGTAATTCATGATCTTAATTGTCCATTTGTGCTGTGGTCCATGTGGTTGTTAAAGTAACTGCTTTAAAAAGATACTTTGTTCAGCTAGTCCGGATTTATCCCATGCTTTTTCAGACCTAGGCCAGCTGGCCTTGGTGAGATCCCAATAGAACATCCCCATTGTCTTAGTGTGTGGGTGCACCCCTCGTGGTCCTGAGTTCCTTGCTCGTGCTCCATCTCCTTCTGCTCCTGATTTGGACCTTGAGATTTCTGTCCGGTGCTCCCGTGTGAACATAGCGGACAATGAGGAATACTGAGAATTCAAGAACAATTGCAGTGGGTTTTTGATCCTACTGCACGTACTGGCTTTGTGGGAGCCTAGGCAGTTTGGATGCTCACCTTACGAGACCTGGATAGAGGTGGGCAGTCCTTGGGCTTCCCACAGGTCAGGGAACCCTGATTGCTCTTCGAGCAGATGAGGGGGAGGGGACTTGATCGGGGGAGGGGGAGGGAAATGGGAAGCGGTTGTGGGGACGAGGCAGAAATCCTTAATAAATAAATAAATTTAAAAAATAAAAAAAAATAAAAAGATACTTTGTTGGTGTGTTAGATTTCAGTGTATTATTCCTGTGTCTAAGGCCATTTTTTTTTAAAATGTGAGTTTGCTTTTTTGTTTGTTTGTTACTGTCTCTGAGTATTTTCAAGGCCGTGGTTTTGTTTATTTATTTCAAGGCACCGTAACATGTTGAAAAATACTCTAACAGTTCTTAAATAATTCTAGTTCCTGCTTCTAGCCTAGATGACAAGCTAGTTTAAACTTTTCTCTTGTCCCTTGTTCAGTCAAGGCTCAGTAAATACTTGGTGATTGGCTCTCCCCTTAAGGATAGCTTTCACAGTAGCATGTGATGCCATGGAGCTTATAAAAATACTGGTACCAGAAAACTTCTTGGGATGTGTCTATTTTCAGACTTCTCTGGAAGGTGTCATACTGCAGGAGAAGCTGCAGAGCCATCTGTGCCTGTATCTAGTCTGCAGTCTTGAGTACTGCCATTGAGATTCCCTGGCTGTGCTGTAATTAAATCAGCCACAGAAGCCCCTGTACTGAAGGCGGCCTCTTCCTGCTGGGTAGTGTTGCTGGCTTTGTATTATAGGCCATGTTATTGTGGCCTGGGTAATTATTTTCCTGCATGGGTCTGGATTTAACAGACGGATCCCTGGGTTTCCAGGAAGTATTGTGTTTCCTTGAAAATAAGTAGAGGAGGAATTCTTTCTTGAGATTATGAAAATATCTTAGACAAAAGGTTTTCCTTTTCTCATGTTCAAAACAATGCTAACACTTACGAGTACACTTCCAACGAGTGACTTGTTTTTCCAACTTCCTTTGCTCTGACAAAGATGGATTTTGTTTCCATAGCAGAGAAACTATAAGTGAAATGTTTCAGAATACATCTTGTGCTTGTTTAGGTGGCACTTGTGCTGATATCAGAATGAGACTCTCTTCTATACTTGACCTTTTGAAGTCTGTTATTACTTCTAGAATGTATAAGAGGCAGCATAGGATTAGAAATGTAAATTAAGGGACTGGGGAGATGCCTCAGTGGTTAAGGGCACTGGTTGTGCTTCCAGGGTACCCAGGTTTAATTCCTAGCATCCACAAGCAGCTCACAACTGCCTACAATTCTGTCTCAGGGTATTCATATCTTCCAGCCTCTTTGGTCACTAGGCATGCATATGGTGTACAGACATACATGCAGGCAAAACATTTATACATATAAGATAAAAAGAAAGATAAATTAAGGAAAATGCTGGAATTTACTTGTAGTATTCAATATTGTTGATCTCTATACAGAATATAGACATCTCTTATCTTTTAATTAAAAATGTTTTTTTTTGATTCAGTAGATAAAACATAGTATATCATAACTTTTAAATATGCCTAGTAAGGGAAAGGTCCTACGTTCATCCCCGGTACTGGAAAAATGTGTTGTAGTATGAGAAGATTTTTTTTTTCCTAAGTAAGCTATTGAGTAGTGTTTATAAGAATGAGTATATCCGCAAACAAAAAACAAAATGTTGAGTTTTAGTTTCAGGGTTAGGATGAGAGTGAATAAGATGTTAGGCTATTTTCTCATTCTCCTGGTGTGCCTGTTAGTTAAGTGTGTGCAGTTTGGGGATTTAGAGAAGCAGAAGTTAAGACATTAGTAGCTGCACCAGCCGCTTGATGTATGCCAGAGGAAATAAAATGCCTTTGTGATTACAGTCTTTCCACATAATTGAAATCATCCTCAGAGCATGCATAATTCCTTATCCCAGAGAGGAAAAGATCCTGGAGAATGCTACACTGAATATCTTACAGTTTTCTAGAAGCCTTTCAAACTCAGTTATCTGCTAACCTTTCAGTTCAGAGCCCTTTCTTTTGACTTTTCCTCTTTATTGTGGCTGAGTAGTTACATTTGGCTTCCTTCCTGTTAACATAAGGTGCTCCATCTGCCAGTTATCATGGAGGTTTAAAATGGAAACCAGACTAGTTTAACTACTGCTGTATGCCCACTTAATAAAATACCAGCTTAAAATGAAGAGAATAAAATTATTTAAGACTTTATTATTTAGCTTATTCATGATTTATTTTTATTTTGATGTCTGATCTTGAATAATACTGTGTTTTATTATTAAGTTAAAGTATGAAAATGTGGCAAAAATGATATCTTGTAATTTGAATGCCTGTAAAAAATTCAACTTAAAGGCAACTGCTCTGATTGTGCTTTCTGAATTGTACTTTTCTCTGTAACCTGCATATATTAGTTTTCTTCCCTCTTTTATTCACCCTTGTAAATTTCAAATGCCAGGATTCTTGTCTTGATTCTTTTCCTAGAGCCTAGCAACGTAAATATCAACACATGCCTATTGAATTTATGAGCTAAGTACAATTTAGTACATCCATGCATTTCATCAGTGTTTTACGGTTTGTAGTGCAGAAAGAATGGAAATTCCACACAGTCTATCCTAAGATATTAAGTAGTTAGTGTAATGTGAGGACATAAAGCCTGATTTTTTATTATGTGAGAACAACAATGACATATAGGAAAATTCAAAGCAAAATGAATTAACTTAAAATGAGGATTAACATTGACTAATAAGTAGGAAAAAAGTGCTGACGAGGACAATTTGTTAAAATAGATACACACAAAATATTATTGGTAAAAATAATAGGCAACTAATGTTCACATTAAAATGTTTTATTGTTATTTGTGGCATGATTTTCTTTTTTTGTTTGAAAGGACTCATTATAATAATAGCCTTCATTTTATGTCTGATTTCTAACCATATTAGATAATTTTTTTTTTAGTTCATTAGGATGGTACTTTGTTACTGAACTGAAGGAATTGTACTATAGACAACCTTTCTTTTTTTCCTTCAACTGTTAACTTTTTCAACTGCTAGCATATATTTAGGGACTTTGAATGTCACTAGAGTTATTTTGAAGGCTTTATAACATCATGCTCGTAGGACAGGTTGAAGTTCAGTGCACATTCCATTTTCATTGGCTTTGCTGTGTGCATCGAATACTCCATGAGTCTATGGAGAAATGATTGTACAGGCTTCAAATAGTTTTCTCTCTTAAACCAGTTTCCTTTGTCCTGTTTTACTTTTCACAGCGCTTACTACTTCCAAATTATAGTTTTATTTTTTCCATTTTCTGCCTTTTTTATGCTGTTTCCAGAATATCTAGACTTGTATGTCTGTGTAATGTTTCTAACAAACATCTGATATACCATCCATACAGAAAAAAGTACAAAAAATGAATCCACAATTCATCAAATAATATAAAACTACCATTTATGAGAAGGAAAGAAAAATAGTGGGTATCTCAGAATCATGCTTTGTGCCTTATCCATTGTAGCTCTTTGGCAATTACTACACATACTTTTGTCATAATAATTTTTCTTCATAGTCTTTTCATTCATAGCTTAATTTTTAATATCTATTTTTAAGCTTTAAATGGTAGAATAATAGTCTATATTTTTTTTCACGACTGACTTGGTTTTTTTTTTTTTTGTGTGTGTGTGTTTGGTGAGATATTCCTGGTTGTCACATATAGTAATAGTAACTTCATTTTGTTATTACATAGTGTATTGTTCTATCATACCACAATTCATCCTTTATTTGGCTGATGGAGATTTCTATTGTTTCCATTATAGAGTTGTAAATAGCGGTGCTATGGGCATTTCATGTATGTAATCTGGTTGGCATGCATGTTCATGAATTTCTGTGAATATAATCACCATGTGTAAAATATGCTTGCTCTAAAAATTGCTTGATACCTGTTTTGTTATATGTAATTTTACTATGTTAAAGTTAAAATCTTCCTTTTTATTTAGACAGAAAAGGGGAAGTGATGTGAGAGTCCCCTCTGTATGCTGTGAATACTATTGGTAAATAAAGAATCTGTCTTGGGTTTATCAAGGCAGAATAGAGATAGGTGGCGGGTGGGGGGGGGGACTAATCTTACTGCTGGGAGAAAGAAGGCGGAGTCAAAGAGATGCCCTCTAGCCACCATCAGGAACAGGCAAGCCGGAACCTTGCCAGTAAACCACAGCCATGTGGCAAAACACAGATTAATAGAAATGGGTTAAATTAAGAAGTAAGAGCTAGCCAATAAGAAGCTAGAACCAATAGGCCAAACAATGATTTAATTAATACAGTTTCTGTGTGATTATTTTGGGAGTCTGGGCATCCAGGAAGGAACGAGCAGCCTTATACAACAGCTCTCAACCTTTTTCTAGACTCCAAAGTGATTGTATTTGTCTGCTTTCCATTACTCTAACAAATATTTGAGGTAATCAACTTTAAGAGGAGAAAAGGTTAGATTTGGCTTATGACTTTAAAGATTTCTATCCAAGACCAATATCTTCATTGTTTTGTGTCTATAAGGACACTTCATGGATGGAGTATGTAGCGGAGCAGAACTGCTCAATGTACAGACAGGAAGCAAAAGAGAGGAAAGCACAGAGACTCCAGTCTTACCGTCCCAATGATGGTGTGACCCCAGTGGCCTGAAGTCTCTTCACTAGGCCACACTTCCTGATAACTTGTGTTAAGTTGACAGAAAACAATAACAGCAATAGCAAAAACCTAGCCAGCTCAGTTAGTTACAGAGATTGGTAGTAAATGGCTATCTAGGGGACTAAAGATATCCCAAGATAATCTTTGCTGTAGATCTGTAATATTCCCACTGACCAAAATTATGACGTTCTAACCATTCAGTCAGTCTCTGAAATCTTCAACATAGCTGTGGCTCTTTAAAAAAGAGAACTCCAGTTTACATTTTTTTAGTGTTGACACAATCCTTTAAAATATTTAATGATAGCACATTCATTTATATGTGTTTTTGATCAAATATACCTTCCTGTTTCCTCCCTTTGAACTTTTTTTCCTCACCCCTGCATCAGAACATCAGTTTATATATTCATTTTCTCTTCTTCTTTTATTTCTTAATTATACCACCAAGTTAACAGTTACTTCTCAGGCTTAATAATAAGCTTTACATTTTTCTTGTACATTACTTACAATAACTGTTTGTTGGGGGAGGCTGTTTGTTCATTTCCCACCACCCTTACCCAAAATAATTACTTAGAAATCTGTATTAATTGCAATACTGTTTGGCCAATAGCTTAAGAATATTTATAGCGAGGTCCTATATCCTAAACTAACCCATCTCCATTAATCTGTGCATCACCATGAGGTCGTGGCTTACAGACAAAGTTTTGGCTGTCTCCAGAGGAGGCGGCTATATGGCTTCTCTCTGACTCTACCTACTCTCTCTCTCTATTTCTTCCAGCCTGGCTATATTCTGTTAAGCCATTGGCTGAAAGCAGCTTCTTTATTAACCAATGGTAATAAAACATATTCACAGCTATAGCACCTTCCACATCAACTGTTACATAATGAATCTTATAAATTGACCAACAATACCTCATATTCATAATGGTTTCCAAATTCTCAATGTGGGAACACAAAATGGATGGTGTTACCATGAACTCAAATACAGATCACAGAAAAAATATTTGAGAGAAATATGTGTGTGTGTGTGTGTGTGTGTATATATATATATATGTGTGTGTGTGTGTGTGTGTGTGTGTGTGTGGAGAGAGAGGAGAGAAAGAGAAAGAAAAAGGTATGAACATGAGCAAAGGTCTTCATGCATGCTATACAAATACAGTCTCAGTAATTTACACTCTTAGTGTTGATTTGAGATTGCTTTTAAGAAATACTTTAGCCATGTGTAGTTGATGAAAATGAATTAACCTCAAAGTGAAGATACTGAGTAGGTAATTTCAGGTATACTTCTCAATCTCAGGACTGATAGAGAAAAAGCAGGAAAACTTATATGGAACCATTGATACCTGACTTGCTCTAGTTATACACTCCATCTGGTTCAAATAATTGTATGTAAATAAGAGGTGTGTAAGAACTCTTCTTCACCAGTCCTTCAGTGCAGGCAGAGGAAGAAGACCTGGTGAAAGCTGAGGCGTGCAGTTAAAAATATTCTAAAGGCTTACCTCAATGTGAGGTAAGCCAGACCCAAAAAGAGGAACATGGGATGTACTCACTCATATTTGGTTTCTAGCCATAAATAAAGGACATTGAGCCTATAATTCGGGATCCTAGAGAAGCTAAATAAGAAGGTGAACCCAAAGAAAAACATATAGGCATCCTCCTGAATAATAACCTTCATCAGGCGATGAAAGGAGACAGAGACAGAGACCCACATTGGAGCACCGGACAGAAATCTCAAGGTCCAAATCAGGAGCAGGAGAGAGAGCACGAGCAAGGAACTCAAGACCGCGAGGGGTGCACCCACACACTGAGACAATGGGGATGTTCGATGGGGAATTCACCAAGGCCAGCTGGCCTGGGTCTGAAAAAGCATGGGATAAAACCGGACTTGCTGAACATAGCAGACAATGAGGACTACTGAGAACTCAAGAACAATGGCAATGGGTTTTTGATCCTACTGCATGTACTGGCTTTGGGGGAGCCTAGGCAGTTTGGATGCTCACCTTACTAGACCTGGATATTGGTGGGCAGTCCTTGGACTTCCCACAGGTCAGGGAACCCTGATTGCTCTTCGGGCTGATGAGGGAGGGGGACTTGATTGGGGGAGGGGAAGGGAAATGGGAGGCGGTGGCGGGGAGGAGGCAGAAATCTTTAATAAATAAAAAAATATTCTAAAGGATAAGAGGTAATTATGTATAGAAATCAGTGCTGGAACCGTTCCGAGTAAGGTGAGGCTTAGAAAATATCTGTATTGAGAGATCCACTAGCATCACAGTAGAAAACTCTGGATCTTGACATCTGTAACTCTTATTTCACTAAAAGGTCATTTGGGTCTTACCTTTCTCTTAGCTGCCAGACAGTTAACATTTCCTTCTTGGTAGTTAAGATTTAGCAAAAAGAATTTCTATGCTATTTAAGGACAAGTGATATGTGATTATAAAATCATTTAAATTGGGCCAACTGGGAGGTAGGTTATTTATTTCCCTGAAGGTCATTTTCTTCTGAGAAAGTCATTCATAAATATCACTTTCTCCTCAGCTTTATCTGGAGTAAAGGCATAATACACTGAGGTGGAGGAAAGAGAATGTTGAGATTGTAGCTAGTCTCAGGACAAAGCAAAAGAGAACAAGAGGTAGAAGAAAAGAAGTCTTTGTTTGACCAGTTAATGAAGAAATATGAAAAATGATTCTGAAATATACCTTAATATAAATGTAATTCTACACAAAGGATTCAAATCTTCTGAAGTCTTTTTTGACCCAAAGTTTGTGAAAGATAACAAATTTTTACAGGAAAGGCTCTTCCCTAGAATCTCTGAGCATGGCCAGGACTTTGAGTGGTAGATGTTCTGTGAGGAGACTGAGAATATGGTTTATGTTCTTCATGGAGATGCTACTGTGATCATAATTGGTGCTTCTGTTGATGTACATGTGATAGAGGCTTATAAGGGGAATTGTTATGATTGCCGAGATGAGCAGTGACTTTTTTTTATTTTGAGTTTTTCCTTTCTAGTTTTATTTCAGTTTGGGTTTTCTCTAGTAATTCTTTTTCTTTGTTAAATTCCATGTCTGTGTCTTGAATTGTTTTTATTATTTTATTCTACTGTTTATGCTTTCATGGTCTTTGTTAAGGCATTTATTCATACCCTCTTTAATGTTCTTGAACATATCCATAATTGTTATTTTGAAGTCCTTGTCTTGTGCTTAATCTAAATTACTTTTCTTCAAGTCTATTGCAAATAGGGTTTCTGGCTTCTGGAGGAGACATATTGTCTTAGTTGTTAAGGTTTGTGGTTTTGTGCTGGGACCTTGGCATTTGGAATTATGACAGTTAAAGTGTTTCTTGGCATAGATATCTGGTCTCATTTTTTGTTGGGTGTGTGTTCTGTTCTTTGGTTGGTGTTGGCTATTCTGGGTCCTAACCTAATGTGGTGGCTGTGGGGTCCCTGGTAGAGAGTGTTTCTGTGGGGCAGTGGGTATCACAAAGAGATGGAGAAGGGCTGGAAGGAAAGGCTGAAAGGGACAGTGAGAAAGAACTGGGGGGGGGGGTGGCCCTGGAGGCCTACATCAAAAGTCCCCATGGGATGGAGGTAGGATGGGAGGAGGAACTCTGTGGGTCTTCTGCAGCAGGACTAAATAGTAAGTCTAGACAGTGGAATAGAGAGCAGGAAGGAGATGGGTTAGATGGAAAGGCTGAAAGGGGCAGCAGGAAAGAATTAAGGGAACTCTCAACAGTGATTTTTGATGATCTGATTCTATTTTATTGTGATGAACAGCTAGCTTCATAAAGGCAAAGGGAGAAAATTTTTAGTTTTCTTTAATGTTCCACATGTTGATGAGAAGATTTTTGACCAAGAGCATGCTTATTTATAAAAGCTGTATCCTGATAAAATTTGACATCAAGGAGTTTCTGGTCAATTTCACATGATACTGTAGAAGACTATTCCTCCTCTAGAGGAGTTGTTCCTACTCTTCAGTGTTCACTCTGACTGCCTTCCCACTAGGGAAGTCTGCTTCCGTGACCTTTCTCAACTTTTGGAACTCATCTCCCATTTTCTCACCCTACTGCTGCAGAAACTCTTTCCGAGTGGTAATTGGTAGCTTACAGTGGGAACCTGAGGCCAGAGGATTTCCCTCCCTCCGTCCCTTCCTCCGTCCTTCCCTCCCTCTCTCCCTCTCTCCTCCCTTTCTTGTCAAATGTTAGATAACTGTATTTCTGCTTTTAACATGCACTTGGAAATGCCAGAAGACAAGGAATAAAGATGAAAAACATTCGTTTCATGTTCCTTATTTTAGTATTCACCTTACTGTTCACTCAGTTCTTTTGTGTGTGTGTTTGTATGTTTGCATGTGTGCTTGTTTGTACGTTTGCATGTGTGCTTATTTGTGCATGTATATGTGTATATGTGTGCTATTAGTCTCTCTTCAGGTTCTTGATATTTAAATCTATTGTTGTCTGAGATTTTCGATACAGGGTCTGTCTAATCCTAGCTATCCTGGAGTGTGCTGTGTACACCAGGATGACCTAAAATTCACAGAGTTTCTTCTGTTTATGCTTCCCAAGTGCTGAGATTAAAGGAGAATGCCACCATACCTGGATGGTTTTAAAGTTTTATTTTATGCCTTTGAGTGCCTGCATGTATTTATGTGTACAACATGCATACCTGGTGCCTATGGAGGACGTAGGAAGGCATCAGTCCCCATGAAACTGGAGTTATAGACATTATGTGGGTTCTGGGAATCAAAACTGGGTTCTCTGTGAGAGTGACAAGCACTCTTTACCATCAAGCCATCCCTACAGCCTATCTTGATAATGTAAAAGTTTTTCTTATGTTTTCTGGAAGCATGGATAACTCTTCTATAACTTAGTAAATGCAGTTGTGACAATGAAATATTTCTGATGGATTTAGGATTAGGGTTAGAATAAAATTACGAAGGGCCAGAGTTAATTAAATTAACCAAGGAAACTGTTAGGGAGATAGCGTGCAGCTTAGCTAGCTTTGGTAATCTTAAGAAAACCGTTAGTATCTATGCCAAGATTGTAGGAGTCACAAGAATAAGGAATTTGAGGAACAGATGTGGCTATGCTCATCCGAGCACTGAGCAAGAAGAGACACCCTGCATGGCACTGTGGTGGCTACTTCTCTACCACTACCTGGCTGCAATTCTTAATATTAAACAAAATGTTCATTCTGTTTAAAAACCACCTATGAGTGAGTACATGTGATAATTGTCTTTCTTTGTCTGGGTTACCTCACTCAAAATAATGTTTTCTAGCTCCATCCATTTTCCTGCAAAATTCAAGATGTAGCTGGGCGGTTGTGGAGCATGCCTTTAATTCCAGCACTTGGGAAGCAGAGGCAGGTGGATCTCTGTGAGTTCAAGGCCAGCTGGTCTATAAGAGCTAGTTCCAGGACAGGCTTCAAAGCCACAGATAAACCTTGTCTCGAAAAACAAACAAGCAAACAAACAAACATTCAAGATGTCATTATTTTTTTTCTGCTATGTAGTACTCCATTGTGTAAATGTACCACATTTTCCTTATCCATTCTTTGGTCAAGGGGCATTTAGATTGTTTCCAGGTTCTGGCTATGACAAGCAATGCTGTTAAGAACATAATTGAGCACATGTCCTTGTGGCACAATTGAGCATCCTTTGGATATATACCCAAAAGTGGTATTACTGGGTCTTGAGGAAGGTTGTTTCTTAACAGCCTACAAACCACAATCCCAGAGAACTTAGACAACAATGAGGACATTAAGAGAGACTTACATAGATCTAGTCTACCTGGGAAGTAGAAAAAGACAAGATCTCCTGAGTAAATTGGGAGCATGGGGAGGGTTGAAGGGGGAGGGGAGAGGCAGAAAGGGGAGCAGAGAAAAATGTAGAGTAGTAGGAGCTGCGGGCCTCTTCCCACAGCCCGGCTCCTGGCTGCCTGGCTAGCTTATACTCTGAAATAACAACACACAAACTGTATTCATTTAAACACTGCCTGGCCCATTTCTATTAATGTGTGTAGCACCGAGGTGCGCTTACCAGGAAGATTCTAGCCTACGTCCATCTTGGGTCAGAGCTTCATCGCGTCTGCCCTGGAGAGGAGCAGGCATGCCGTCTGTCTGAGGCGTCTTACCTCACTTTCTCTTCCTCCCAGCATTCTGTTCTGTTTACTCCACCCACCTATGTTCTAACCTATCAGGGCCAAGCAGTTTCTTTATTAATTATCCAATGACCTTTCTCCATCAATGTAGAGCTCAATAAAAATCAATAAAAAAATTAAAAAAAATGTGCATTCTGTTATTATGCATCAGTCCCTGGATCATGGCTTGAATACTACCAAATGTTATGCTGAAGAGTCAAGAATAAGAAAATAAAAATATAGATTCCAAAAATAAGAATGTAGAAGAGAATGAGAACAGACTTTCAGCAGCTTTCTTAGCAGATCAAGGATCATTCATCCACAGAGAGCTATTTTCTCAGATGTTTGGGAAGCTTAGGTCATTTTACAACTGGCTGTTTTATTTACAAGGCCAGAGCTTCCCCCTACAAATTGAGAGTAATGTACTGGCCATCCCTGATAAACGACAGATGTGAACTGAGTTAACCTTTAGGAGACAGAGATATGTGACCTTTGGGTCAGACACTGTCTCCGTTATGGACAACTGGCACCAGAACAGGATATCTGTGGGTTGCATCTGGTCATGAGAAAACATTCAGCCCTCTAGGGTACCTTATCAAAACTGTCAAAGCAGCCCCCTAGGGTACCATATCGAAACTGTTGGATTGCTATGCTCCCCATGCTGTCCTCAGAATGACCTAAGCCCGCCATTTAAAGGACCAATGAAATTGCTGTTGCTATGCTCCCCCATCATGTAACCTGTAAAATCCTATAAATGCTGGTTGGAGAGCTTGCTTGAGGTGCTCAGCAAGCTGGAGGAGCTGCTGAGTCACCCACAAGTGCTTGTGAATAATAAAGAAGCCTCTTGCTAATTGCATCTGCTGGCCTGGTTTATTGAGTCTGGGGGTATCTCCAAACGCCCTTGAAACCGAGGGTCTTTCAATGCTTCCTGTTGGAGTCCTTAGGGTGGGCAGAGCTGTCTTGGTGAAACCACCTTAAGGGACTAGGAGGCAGTCTTTTGGAAACTTTTACAGGTTACTATTATTTTCTTTAAAAAAAAACAATAAAATTTAATGTGGTAAGAAATCTGTAATGCTAAAAAAGGTGAAACAGGTGCCATTTAATATTCCAACTGTAACGCCTGCATTACTCTCTACAGTACAGTTTGTGTTACTGTACTGTTTGCGAGCTGGGCAAGGGACTGGAGATTAAAGGAACACACAAGAAATGTGGGTCATCTGTGAAGAGAGAATGCCAAATGCCATTTATTCATCTTAGAAAAACCTTATGCACCTAGCTACTGCACAATGAAATCCCCCCAGGCAGGTAGGAAATTACCAGGCTCAAGAGTAAACAAAACCCCTAAGCTAACCACCAGTGGGGGCAGAGGGAGCACAGGAATAAACAGGATGTTTAGCTCCAAATTGCAATAAGATGTTTGGCCAGAAACTGCAAGATATCCTCAGTATGAACCCCGGGAGGAGGGGTAGATCTGTGGGCCTTACATTCAACCTACCATTTTCTGTTTCTATATGTATTGCAGGAAAAACTATTGTTTTCTAAGGTAAAACAGATGTTTTTTTGTATTGTGTCATGGTGCTAAGTTTGTATGTTTTATCAAAGATCAAGGCATGAACAGATTCAGTGTTTGATGAGTTCTTGTTTTCAAATTCAATGCTGCTGCTTTCTTTTGATATGTCCACAAGGTAGAAGTGGGTAGACAACTTTCCTCTAGCAAGGGCACTAGTCTCACTCATGAGGGTAGAGGCTACAGACAGGAAACTACAAAAAGTCAGATTTATTGCAGTGAGGGAAAACAAAAGTACAATGTAACGATACAGGAGCAGGCTAAACTGAGAAATTGGCATCAGTGAGAGATCTTAGGGTTATCTATTTATTTACTTATTTATATACTATCTTAAAGTTAAAATACAGTTACATTACTTCCCTGCCCACTTCCCTCCAACCACTTTCATGCTTCTCCCTCCCCTACTCTCTTTCAAATGGATGGCTTCTTATTCCCTCATTATTATCATTACATATATATGTGTATATATATTTATGTGAATAAATATATAAATATAACCTGCTGAGTCAGTTTAGTGTTATTTCTATTATTTGTTTTTAGGGCTGACCATTTGGTATTGGAGAGCAAATTAGGATTTTTTTTATTTTTATTTTTTTAGGTGTTATGGATGTTTTGCCTGCATGTATGTCTATACCCCACTTGTGTGCATAGTTCTCACTAAGGCTAGAAGAGGGCATGGGATTTCTTGTAACTGGAGTTACAGATTGTTGTGGAGTTACTATGTGGATGCTGGAACTCAGGTTCTCTGGAAGAGCAGGCAGTACTCTTAGCTTCTGAATCTTCTCTCCAATACCATAGGGCTTACAAGATAGGGCAAATCTATCCATACTTCTGAGCATTTTCTTGTCATTTCCATTATTGTTATTCCTTGTAACAATAATAGAAACTTACAACACTTCTGGGAAATTCTGGCAAATCTTTGTATTTTAGTCAGCTATTGAAAAAATATAGGATCTGCTGGGTGGTGGTAGCGCACACCTTTAGTCCCAGCACTCATGAGGCAGAGGCATTTGGATCTCTGTGAGTTCGAGGCCAGCCTGGCATACAGAGCTAGTTCTAGGACAGCCAAGGCTACACAAACAAACAAAAGCAAAACAAAATAAAAAAATAAAGAAGGAAAAATATATCGAATCTACTGCTTTGACTTCTATGAAAGCATCAAAACAAATGGGAAATCTGGGAAAGGTGATGGTACACATTTTCTTGAATATAGGACTTCATTGATATCAAAGAGTATTGAAATTTATATGACCGAAATTTCAGTATAAAGCAGAAGACTATGCATGTTCCCAGACTTAAGTGCAGGTTCCCAGTTCCCTTCTGCAGAACTGCATGCTGGTGACAGAGCTCAGGCAGATGCCATCAGAAAGTAGACAGGCACTTGGACCATCTATGTCCTGAAAACGCTTGTGGCTAATGAGAGCCTCTGGCTGAGTACCCACTGCTCACAAGTTGCAGCTCATTCAATATTTGTAGACTAAGTCTATTGGATTTTCGCACAGCTTTGTCCAAGATCCTTAATTTTCCATTCCTATTAATTTGGAGATATTTTCATGACACCCCAAGCACAATTATTTATTGCAAGATTAGATGAATTAAAGATTAGGCTCCCAGATACTCTAGACTTTCTATTGGGCATGTGGTGATGACTGAACAAACTTTGAATCTCTCTCTGGGAGTTTGTGAGACACCCAGGGAGTGGATCATAGAGGATCCAAAATCTCAGGATTGGTTGCAAAAACAGCAGAAAGAAAAGTATCAGATACAAGAGTTACTGAGGGCACCCTAATTCACAGAGCAGTATTTTGTGTGTGTGTGTGCTTGTGCACATGTGTGCATAGCATAGGGTGAGTGTGAAGGTTAGAGGAAACTTTCGGGAGTTTGTTCTCTCTTTCCACCACATGGGTTCCAGGAGTTGAACTCAGTTTGCCAGGCCTGACTGCACATGCCTTTGTCTTCTGAACCACCTAGTGGCCCATGTAATGCTTTCAAAAAATTATTATTATTACCAACTGAGTAATTTAACATCCTATAATGAGTAACCTTCCCACGAAACTGCCAGTGTCAGCACTATTCCTTGTTTACCTGGGCTTGATACAATGAACTTTTTGACACTTCCTTCACTGAGTCCCTGACCAAATGGAGAGTTTTTCCTTGTGGAGATTCTAGAAATATTTATTTTTTTCTATTCTCATTATCATGACTATGTACTAGGCCCTCACTGGAATAGCTTCTTCAGCAATCTGTTTAGAGAATTTTAGTGTAGTTTTTTTAATTGTTTTTATTGAGCTATATATTTTTCTCTGCTCACTCTTATTGAAGTTTTTTAAGCCTTTGAGCCAGTGCTTTATAGCCAGGATTCATACCAGAAGTGTATGTAAATGCTGTAGGCTCCATTAAAATTGGAATCTCAGCAGTTGTGTGAAATCTTGAAGAATAAAAGCAAGGTCTGTTGTAGAACAGCTCTTAGCAATTAGGAGGTGTGGGTTCAGTTAGGACCACTGCTCTGGTGTTATTCCTAGGATACTTTATCACCATTAAATCTGTGTGTTATTTACTTTCCTGTTTCTGTGAAGAAAACACCATGGCCAAGGGACAACTTATACAAGGAAGAGTTTATTTGGGCTTGCAGTTCCAGGAGGTTAGAATTCATGATGATAGAGTGAAGACCTGGTGACAGGCGCAGGACGCACAAAGCAGAGAGAGAACTTGGAAAGACTCATGATTTTGAAACCTTCAAACTCACCTCCAGTGGTCTACTTTCTTCACAAGGCCACAACTAAATCTATCCAAACAGCTCCACCAACGGGGAGCCATCTGAGCCTATGGGGGATATTTAAATAGTACTTAAATCTTTGGTTTTCCAGAAACCTTGTCCTGCATGCCAGACCCTGCTCTGTTCCCACTGGCCATTCCTTTAGGTGAGCTCCTAACACTAGACAGGCAGGTGAATGGGATGAGGCCGTGACTTGCTCCTAGGTGTGGCTGAAGAGAAGGTTTTTATTGTAGATATGAGGAAAAGTATATCCAGAGGCATCTGGAAGAGTCCAGAGCAGGGAGAAAAAGTGGGAGACTGAACAGGGCCAGCAAACTTGAACCGGACGTTGGGACAGGATGGCAGGTGGGGGTGCTACTTGGGGGTTGAGGTTAAGGCGGAGGGGGGCAGGGAAAAGCGAGAGAGCCAGAGAGCAGTGAGAGTGAGGTCAAGAGAAGAGGACCAAGGGACCACATGGGCTATACAAGAGAGAAGCTGGGGGAAGGGAATGGAAGCCCCAGGACTGGAGAGGTTTAGGGTTGGGGTGGAGCTGAGTGGAGCCACAGGTACTGAGTGAGCCAAAGGCCTGCGTGTGCTTTGTTATGCTAAGCAACATGCATCACATTAGTTTGTTCTGAGTTTCTTTGGAACCTAATACCAGTGTTTCCCTTATGTGTCACATTCATGATGTGTAACATCTCACTCCACCCTCCCCTCCTCCCACCACACACCTTTTTAAGTCAGTCTCCCTATGTGACCCTGGTTGGCTTATAATGCACTATGTAGACCAGACTTACCTGTATCTCATGTAGATTAACCTGCCTCCCAAGGGCCAGGATTAAGGGTGTATGCCCCCATACCTGAGGGGCTCCCTGCAGGTGTCACACAGGGAAGCTAACCACACAAAGAAGAGATAAGACTGCAAACTCTGTGCAGACTGACTTCATCAACCTAATCAGACTTCGGGGAGTCTAATGCCAGGTATATTCCCAATGTATTTAAACCCAGTACAATTGGGAGAAAAGTTTCCCGGTGTAATAAAATCCCCATTGCACAAGGAATCATAGTTACACTGAAATTCAACTTAGGGTACATGTCATTTCTTCTAGGAAGATGAATTCTAGAGATATACTGTCTGTACTATAGGGTTGTTTAGATGACTAGCCACCTCTGGTCTTATTTTTAGAGCTTGATATGGTGGTGGTGTTTGTTTTTTAACTCTTTCCTTGTTTTTTCCTTTTTGCTCTTTGGGGGGCCTGCCACCCAGCACCCAAATAAATCACACACAGAGGCTTAGTCTTACTTATTTATGCCCAGCCTTAGCTTGGCTTGTTTCTTGCCAGCTTTTCTTAAATTATCCCGTCTATCTTTTGCCGCTGGGCTTTCTCCTTTCTCTTACTTCTGTATATCTTACTTTCACTGTGTGGCTGGGTGGATGACCCTGATGTCCTCCTCTCCTTGTTCCATCTTGCTCCTTCCTCTCTCTCCCCAGATTTCTCCTCCTATTTAGTCTCTCTGTCTGCCAGGTCTGCCCAGCCTTTCTCCTGCCTCGTTCTTTATTAGACCAACAGGTGTTTTAGACAGGCAACGAATCACAGCTTCACAAAGTTAAACAAGTGCAACATAAACAAAAGCAACACATATTTATATCATTAAAACAAATGTTCCCCAGCATAAACAAATGTAACACGCCTTAAAATAATATTCCATAGCAATATGGCCTGGCCCAACAGATAATCAGATCACCAGGCTAATCACTTCCAGTTTTCCGCTTTCTGGATAGAAGGGCAGGGTTTTCATCTTTCCCATTGGAAAGACAATACTGTATGCTTAGCATTCCTTGTTTCTCTCGAGATCTGTGGTCTCAAGGACCTTCCTGCTATGCTCTCAAAACATACCCAGCCATGCATGTTCATTTTTGTGATTTTTGCTGGTTTCTTTAAAATAGGTCTTATTTAACACTCTCCAAAAACCACTTTCTCAATCAACATATGTGGCATATGTCCTTTCTGCTCCAAATTTCTTTACTCTTATCATTAATATTGCTTGAGTTATAGTCTAATGTTTGATTATGCACTATTTAAAGTGTTTTGATTAGCATCTATTAATTATGCATAATGGTGGGTTTTATTATGCCATTTTTATAGATGTATATAGGGTATTGATTATGTACTATCTTATAAGAATTAAATATTTTTCATGAGTAGACTTTCAGTATATTGAGAGTAAGAAAAACTGAATATGGTAACATATGCCTGTAATTTTAACAATTGAGAGATGGGGAACGAGGATTAGGATAGGGAGTTTAAGGCCAGATGTTGTCTCAAAAAGCAAACAAAACAAAACGAAACTGTAGGAAAGACTTGGGTGTCTTACATATGTATGGTGTAGTCTGATATTTCAAATAAACTTAGCCATACTGTTTTGGCCAGCTTTAAGTTTTCTTCCTATTCACATATTCTACCCTACATTATTTCTGCACTGAGGCAGGAAAATGAGCATTTGTGAAGTCAGTGTTTTTGTTTTTCTTTCTTTGAAATTCTGTTACATTCTTAAAGGTATAGTTTGTTAAGAAATAAGGAAAAAAAAAGAAAAAAATCACCAACTTCAATGACACATTTTAAGTTAATCAGCATCCTTTAGACTTTCATTTATCCATAGTATAAATAAGGCCCTAAAATCAAATGCTAGCTTTGTTCCCAGCTCTACTTCACCAGCCAAGGGCAGCTTCCCTGCATTGTTTGAAAGGCACAGCCATCATTTACGCTCTTCATTACCCAGGGGCATTGCAAACTGTTACTGAGAGGCATCCATCCCTGGAGTAACCATCTGGCAACAGTAACACCATAAGGTAGAGAGAATGGATCTAATTGATATGCAAAAAGGAGAACATCAGCTGTCCAGCAATGGAGATTAAAATTGAACCTCACTGGCCTAGGGCTTTAGATAATTTTAAAAATCATGATATTTAGCTTGAGAACTCATTGTTTTGGGATTTTGAAGAGAGAAACATACTCCTCTTCTTCACTGATATACGGACATCTCAAAATTAAAGGACTATATATAATATGTTTATGTTAAAACGTTGTACTGAAGGGAAAGGCGAGTTCTTACAAAATGCAAGGGACTTATAGTTTTTGCTATAGCACCATGAATCAGTAGTATGTTTTGTTTGTGTGCACATATACATGATTCTCAAATTCCCTGAGATAAAAGGGAATATCTTGTTTTAATATTTCTTCTTCTAGAACCTGGGGCCAAATCCAGGATCTTGAGCTAAGTAAGTACTATACAACTGAACTACATTCCCAATTTCAGTAATGTCTTATTTTAACATCTCAGCTACATTAGAATAAAATGAATAGTATTGGGAGCAACGTTTATTAATATATTAAGATTTATTAAATATGTGAAGTATATTTTATAACAGTGACATAAAAATAAAAACAAAGGTCTCCACTTTTATTATGATATCCAACCTCGAAACCACCATTTGTATGCACTGCCTAGCGAGATGTGTGACTCCTCAGTGATCCTAGCCCATCTAGAAACATCTAGTAGTCCTATAGGCAAACACAGGCTTCAGGAAGGATGAAGTATAGTGATTTATAAGTTCAAGTGGACAAATAATACTCTTAAAGTGTAGTGAGTTCTTGAAATAGTTATACTGTTGCTCTTTGAGAGAAAACTGTTTTCTTGAGGTCTGTCAAATGACTGAAAATAAAGTAGTAGTTCCTTTCCTTCTGTGACAGAAGCAGATTATCAGACACTTTTAAAAAGACAATGGTGGACTTCGACCTTTTCCAATAAAACGATGCTTAAAAATGATTGCCCCTTCAGTAGGTTTGTATGTGGTATTAAAGCAATAGCCAGGCAGCTGATTTTGAATGCAGGGGAGAGTATAATGCCATATTCCAAGCTTTGCAGTGTGGCTCAATTCTGCCTCTTGGATAAATTAATAAGAAGACACAACCAAGGTAGTCATACCTGGGGTTTAAGTTCCTAGCTATTACATTGCTCAGATCCAAGGTTGTGCTAATTCAAGTGGAAGTAAAGCAGAACCAGTTTATAACGGCTTAAGATGAGGCATTCTGGGGGATATTGTGCAGCCTTTTGGTGAAATTTAGACTGGAAACCAAGATCATTTCAGTTTCTTGTTGGTGCATGTCTTCTGGGCTTTGTGTTCTTATTTCTTTTTTTCTAAAAAGCCCATTAACGACCTGTCAGTTTTACATTTTGAAATGTCATGAGGACGTCTCTGAGTGCTTCTAGGTATTGTCTATCATAAGCACATCTCTGCGCTGCAGAACACTCATGTTAGATCAACCAAGGGGCTCACAGCCATCTGTAATGAGATCTGGTGCCCTCTTCTGGCCTGCAGGCAGAGTACTGAGAATACTGTATCCATAATAAATAAATCTTTAAAAAAATATTAGCAAAGCTCAGAAAATCCTTAAATTTTAACTCTTAAACAACTGCTCAAAAAAGATGATATTGAAAAATATAGTATTTTTATATTGAATAATGCTACTACTTACTCTAGAAACAATTTTAACATTTACTCTCTGAGAAACATTTTTGTGCATATGTGTGCACATTAATATGTGTGAATGTGGACATGTGTGTTACAGTGTAAGTGTGGAAGTCAGAGGACAGCTTCGGGGGCTTGACTTCGAGCTTGTTTGAGGTCATATTTCTTTGTTGTTTTTCCACTATGTGTGCAAAATTATCTGGCCCAAGAACTTCTGGAAATTCTTTGGTCTGTGTTTTAGCTCCTGGTAGGAACACTGGAATTTCAGATGATTGAGCTATGCTTCTGGCTTCTATATGAGTTATGGGGGTTTAAATTCAAGTTCTCCTATTTGTGTAGCAAGTATTTACCCAGTGATTCACCTCCCCAGTCCGTGTTTTCTTCCAGTTCTAATGATCAAACCCAGGGCCCCATGTGTGCTAGATACACATTCTACCACTGAACTTTATCTCCAGACCAAGAAATATTTTTGTAGGTGAGCTAATTCTCTGATTCCCAGATAACTTTTCACTATTATATGTTATTTACTCTTTACAGTTATCTTGTGGTATATATCATCCCTGTGTTAATAAAATTGTAAGTAAACAATATTTGTATAGGGACCACAAGCCAACATTGGGGTAGAAGCAGGAGCCATAATCTCAGCCACCAAATACTTTTGTCTTCTCTTTAAAATCATGTGCACGTGCATATGTGTATGTTGTGGCACTGAGGGGGTATGGCTGGGTGTTTGTGCTCACACATATTGTATGACAGTGCACTTTTGGAGGTCAGAGGACAACTTGTGGGAGTTGATTCCCTTCTTCCACAATGTGTATCTCAGAGATTAAAATATATATATATATATATATATATATATATATACACATCCTTACTGTAGATATTATTCAGGTAGATGAAATTAAGAATTAAGGAAGGGATAAATTAACATTTCAAAAAGATATCTTTAGCACTGATAATAGTGGTACATATCTTTAATCCCAGAATTTTGGAGACAGAGCCAGTGGATCTCTATGAATTCAAGACCAGCCTGGTCTTTGTAGCAGGTTCAAGACCAGTCAAAGCTACATAGTGGAAACCCGTTTTTGCATTTTTTTAAATATAACTTCAAACTTTTTTTGCGCATCCTATTTTCTATCAGAAACATGTCTAATACAATTACCTTTTAATATCTAGAAAATGCAATTTAAAAGTCATTTATGCCACCAGAATCACCTAATTGCAATCTTTAATGGATCTTTCACCCTATGTGAAGGATTTAAGCCTGAAATCCCCTTTCCAAGTCTTTATATACCATAATGCTGATCAGTAATCCCACCTAGCTGGAATTTGACATAATGTAATAACAAATAAAAGGGAGTTGACAATAGAAAGAACATTAGCGAAATCAATATGTTTCAACCAGAGACATTATCTTCAACATTGACATCATGATTGTATTTTTTTCCTTCATAGTTGTTCTTACCGTAATTGTTGGCTGGTAATTGGCCAGAGGCCTTCTTGATATTTTGCATTGTCATCATTACTGGTCTAAATGTACTTTTATTTGATTTTTTAAACTTCTGATACTAAGTTATTTTAGTTTGAGGAAGCAAGTCAATACATTGCACTATGAATTCAGTAAGGAATGGATTGTAGAAATTCTGAATTGATGTAGGAAGTCCTTCTGTATGTGTGTTGTTTTTATTGGTTAATGAATAAAGAATCTGCCTTGGCCTGTGATAAGGTAGAATAGAGCTAGGTGGGAATGCTGGGAGAAAGAAGGCAGAGTTGAGGAGATACTGAGGAGACACTATGGAGCTACCAGAGGAGAAAGACGCAAGTCACCAGCCAGAATCTTGCCAGTAGGCCACGAGCCTCGAGGTAAAATATAAAATAATGGAAATGGGATAACCAGAGATATAAGAGATGTAAATTGAATATTTATAATTGTTAATTTCTGTTTGTCTAATTAGACTGTAGATTCCTGTCATGAGAGGATATATATATTTTGTTAATATATTCCCATCACCTAGGATAGATAGGATCATACCTAGCAAATAGAAGGCACTGGATAAAAAAAATTTTTAAAATGAACGTATATCTTTTAATGTCCCAGTTCCACCACTGGGAGCCTTGCCTGGTTACAGAAGATGACTGGTTCAGGCTCCATATCCTCCTTTACTAGAAGTCCTTGCTAGGGTCATCCTCATAGATTCCAGGACATTTCCACTGTACTAGGTTTCCACATTGACCCCTAAATGCACACCTATTCCAGTTGTCTCCCATACGTTCTCCCCCAGCCGATATCTTCTGTTTCCATCCACACCAGTCCCCAGCCCACCCCCAAAATCTATTGAATTTCCTCTTCCTAGGGGGATTCATGTGTTACCCCTAGAGCCTTCCTTGTTACTTAGCTTCTCTGGGTCTGTGGATTGTAGTGTGTTTACCCTTTGGCAGCCTATAAAATGGGAAAAGATTTTCATCAACTCCATATCTGATAAAGGGCTGATACCCAAAACATACAAAGAACTCAAGAAACTAGATATCAAAAAAACCAGATAATCTGATTAAAAACTGGGCTACAGATCTAAACAGAGAATTCTCATTAGAGGAATCTCAAATGGCCGAGAAACACTTAAAGGAATGTTCAACATTCTCAGCCATCAGTGAAACACAAATCAAAATGGCATCGAGATTCCATCTTACACCTGTCAGAATGGCTAAAACCAATAAAACATTGGGATCTCATGCTGGAGAGGATGTGGAACAAGGGGAATCAGCATGGTGGTTCCTTAGAAAATTGGGAATTGATCTACTTCAAGACCCAGCTATACTATTTGCATATTCCCCAAAAGATGCTCCCTTCTACCACAAGGATACTTGTTCAACTATGTTTGTGACGGTTGTATTCGCAATAGCCAGAAAGTGAAAATAACCAATGCCCCTCAACCAGAGTTTGGATAAAGAAAATGTGGTACATTTCCACAATGGAGTATTAATCAGCTGTTAGAAAAATAACATCATGAAATTTGCAGGCAAATGGATGGAACTAGAAAAAATTCATCCTGAGTGAAGTAACCCAGACCCAGAAAGACAAAAATAATTAGTATGTATTCATTTGTAAGTGGGTATTATCTATTAAGTAAAGGATTATGCAGTTTTTAAAATACTCTACTTTGCTGAAAAGAAGGACCATTTTAAAGAAGTTGGAATGGGTGTCTGTTGTATTATGAGTGGTGGGCTGCTTTTCATCCTGCCCAGCTCCCGGCTGCCCAGCTAGCTTTACCCAAAATAATTACACGGAAACTGTATTCATTTAAACACTGCTTGGCCATTAGCTCTAGCCTCTTAATGGCTAACTCTCATAGGTTGATTAACCCATTTCTAATAATCTGTGTATCACCATGGGGTCGTGGTTTACCGGGAAGATTCTAACCTATGTCCGTCTTGGGTCAGAATCTTGGCGTCTGCCACACTGCCTTCTACTTCCCAGAATTCTGTTCTGTCTTCCCCGCCTACCTGAGTTCATTCTATCAACTAGGCCAAGGCAGTCTCTTTATTAAACCAATGAAAGTAACACCTAGACAGAAGACCTTCCTATACCAGGTGTCAGTGAGATCATTCTCTCCGTAAAATCACCTGCTACCAAGTCTGACAATCTGAGTTTGGTCCCTGAGACCTACACAGTGGAAAACAGGCCTTCCAGTTATCCTCTGCTCTTTGTGTTTAGGCCGTGGCACTCAGGCACACATGCATGTGCATGCATATTTGCATACACACATACACACAAATAAATGTAGTAAAAATTGGTTTTTCAAGTTTTAAAATACTATTGGTAATGTCTTTTGAACACAGATTTTAGTGCTCTTGAAATATTTCATGCTTCTTTTTTTTGTGATTTATTTTCTTATTTATTTATTTATTTATTTTTTTTATTGCGAAAAGAAGAAAAAAAACAAACAAAAAACAAGTTTCCACCTCCTCCCAGCCTCCCATTTCCCTTCCCTTCCTCCCACCCTTCTCCCCCTCCTCCCACCCTTCTCCCCCTCCTCCCACCCTTCTCCCCCTCCTCCCACCCTTCTCCCCCTCCTCCCACCCTTCTCCCCCTCCTCCCACCCTTCTCCCCCTCCTCCCACCCTTCTCCCCCTCCCCCCACTCCTCTCCCCCTCCCTCTCCAGTCCACAGAGCAGTCCGGGTTCCCTGCCCTGTGTTAAGTCCTAGGTCCTTGCCGGGCGGTGGTGGCGCACGCCTTTAATCCCAGCACTCGGGAGGCAGAGGCAGGCGGATCTCTGGGAGTTCGAGGCCAGCCTGGTCTACAAGAGCTAGTTCCAGGACAGGAACCAAAAGCTACGGAGAAACCCTGTCTCGAAAAATCAAAAAAAAAAAAAAAAAGTCCTAGGTCCTCCCCCCTCTGTCCATATCTAGGAAGGTGAACATCCAAACTGGCTAGGCTCCCACAAAGCCAGCCCATTAAGTAGGATCAAACCCCCCTGCCATTGTCCTTGGAGTCTCATCAGCCCTCATTGTTCGCCATGTTCAGAGAGTCCGGTTTTATCCCATGCTTTTTCGGTCACAGTCCAGCTGGCCTTGGTGAGCTCCCCGTAGATCAGCTCCACTGTCTCAGTGGGTGGATGCACGCCTCGTGGTCCCGACTTCTTTGCTCATGTTCTCCCTCCTTCTGCTCCTCCTTGGGACCTTGGGATCTCAGTCCAGTGCTCCTGTGTGGGTCTCTGTCTCTATCTCTATCCATCACCAGATGAAGATTCTATGATGATATGCAAGATATTCGTCAGTATTGCTCTAGGATAGGGTCATTTCAGGTTCCCAATCTTCATTCCTCAGATGCAGGGCTGGTTCAACATACAAAAATCTATCAATGTAATCCAGCATATAAATAAACTGAAAGAAAAAAACCATATGATCATTTCATTAGATGCTGAAAAAGCATTTGACAAAATTCAACATCCATTTATGTTAAAAGTCTTGGAGAGATTAGGGATACAAGGGTCATACCTAAATATAATAAAAGCTATATACAGCAAGCCGACAGCTAACATCAAATTAAACGGAGAGAAACTCAAAGCCATCCCACTTAACTCAGGAACACGGCAAGGCTGTCCACTCTCGCCATACCTCTTCAATATAGTGCTTGAAGTTCTAGCAATAGCAATAAGACAACATAATGGGATCAAGGGGATTCGAATTGGAAAGGAAGAAGTTAAACTTTCGTTATTTGCAGATGATATGATAGTGTACATAAGCGACCCCCAAAACTCCACCAAAGAACTTATACAGCTGATAATCAGCTTTAGTAATGTGGCAGGATACAAGATCAACTCCAAAAAATCAGTCGCCCTCTCATGCTTCTTTTAATTTTACTTTCTGTTGAAGTAGAATGAGCATTCTAATATCAGGTGGTAGTCCAGAAACATAACTCACTAGTTCTCCTTCCAGGTAAGGGACCCTTTATTAAAAAGAACTTGGAGGTTGAATATTCCAGATGACATGATTGGAAGGTGAGAAAATATGTTGGGCTGTTTTCAATTTTATCTGAGTGAAAGAAAGCATCACCAAAGTTTGCAGATTTATCTTTATTTCTTTTATCTTTTTATTGACATCTAACTCGTCAGTATTTTAGACTGCAAAATTTTCTGTGCAGGGAGAAAAGTAAATGGAGTGGGAGAACTCACTGCTGTTAAATAAAATATGGTATTTGTTAAAGAGACAAAATTGGGATGATCAGAAAAAAATCAAATAGAACCTGTGCCTCTGTCCTTTCCTTAGTGATGAGGATTAGAGGGGAACTTTGCAGCCTGGATTCAGAAAATCCTTTTACTGACATTCTCAATAATGAAAGAGAAAGACAGATGGTTCTTTAAGGACCCCCAAGACAAAAAACATGAATTGATTAACACTCTAGGAAACAGTCTGACTACAGGAGGAAAATCAAAGAAGCAAAGTCAATTTTAGGTCACAGGTGTCAATTGTCAGTTTGTTCATTACAAAAAAAAATTTTCAAGATTGGGAACTTTAATTTTTCTGTTATTCCTTTTCTATTTCATTGTTTATATATGCCTCTTTGTAAGCTGTTTCAAATGCTTTCTGGAATCGTGCAGGATATAAATTTAGTAAATAAAAATGTCTAAACCACTTATTTATAATTAAGATCTTCTTGGGACAGAGCCTAAATATTACTTATAGAAAGAAATTTGATTCTTTACTTTCTATAGTATTATTTCTGTAGTATGATTTTCATGTTCTTTAGCGGTTACAGAATTTTTATGCAATGCATAGATTTATATTTATAGGAGATGAAGTCTTATTTACCGAGGACCACTTTGTGAATTATAGTGCTATGACTTATGTGGGCTGTCTTAAGAACGTGTGAGTAAATTTCTGCAGTCTTATCAATTTGAGTGAGATCACTGGAATTTAGAATTTGATATGATATTAAAGATCATCCAATCAGTGTTTCTCTCTCCTTTTTTAACTTTTTATTTACTTTTAGTATATAACAGAATAAAATATAATAAGATAGAACAAAAGCTATCACATCTGAGTCACAAGACAAACAAAGAAAAAGAGGCCAAGAGAAGGTGCAAGAATCAGAGACCCACTGTTCACACAGGAATCCAATAAAGACACTATTCTAGAAGCCATAATATATTCATAAAGGATTTGGTGCAGACTCGTGCAGGCCCCATGCATTCTGCCTCAGTCTCTGTGAGTTCATATGAGCTTTGCTCACATTGACTTAGAGGGACTTGTTCTGGTATCCACCATCTTAAACTCTTTCTGTTTCCTCTTTGGCAGGCTTCTCAGAGCCCTAAAGGAAGGGATTTGATGGAGACATCTCATTTAGGACTGAATGGTCCAAGGTCTCTCTGTCTCCCACTGTCTTTGTCACTCTCTCTCTGTGTCTCTGTTTCTGCAAAATGTCAGGCTGGTGGTCTTAGTTTTTGTTCCCATCTGCAACAGGAGGAAGTGTTTCTGATGGTGACTGAATGGGGCACTGATTTATGAATGTAGCAGAATATCCTTAGGAGTCATTTTATCACTACTTTTGCTGTTATTGTAGTAAGATCAGTAGCATTTGGTTTTATCCTATGTCTCTGGTTCTTGGTCCTCCGAGTAGTGTTGGATATGGGTTCCATCTTGTGGAGTGGGCCTCAAATCAAATCAGATATTGGTTGGTTACTTCCACAAGCTTTGTGCCACCATTGCATTAGTATATTTTGGAGGGAGAAAAACATTGTGGATCAAAGGGTTTTGTTTATATGTTTTTTGGCAATGTGTTGAGTACCTTCCTGCACTGAAGATGCTAGAATGTAGGGGTGAAGGCTCTATGTAGGCACCAGCTCAACTTCTCCATGTCCCTCAAATCCCTAATCTCTCTAGAACTTTTATCATGAAGGAGTGCTGGAATTTGTCAATGGTCTTTTATGCATCTAATAAGATGATCATGTGACTTTTTTTTAGCTTGTTTATATGGTGGATTATGCTTATTGATTTATGTATGTTGGATCATCTCTGCTTCTGGGATGAAACCTACTTGATCATAATAGATGGTCTTTTTGGCATGTTCTTGCATTCAGTTTGCAAGTAATTTATCGAGTATTTTTACATCTGTTTTTGTAAGGGGAATTGGTCTATAATTCTCTTTCTTTGTTAAGTTTTTATGTGGTTTGGCTATCAAGGTAACTATGACCTCATTAAATGAGTTGGGCAATGCTCTTTCTCTTTCAATTTTGTGGAATAATTTGAAGATTGGCATTAACTCTTCTTTGAAAGTCTGGTTGAATTTTTTGCTAAAACCACCTGTCCCTAGACTTTTTTTTGATTGGGAGGCTTTAATGACTGTGTTTATTTTACTAAGGGTTAAAGGCCTGTTTAAATTGCTTATCTTATCTTTATTTAACTTTGGTAAGTGGTATGCATTAAAATTATTCATTTATTTTAGATTTTTCAATTTGGTGGAGCCCAGTTTTTTAAAATATCTTGTTATTATTTTCTGGATTTACTCAGTGCCTGTTGTAATGTCCCTTTTTTGTTTCCAATTTTGCTAATTTAAATCTTCTCTCTTTGTCTTTTAATTTTGGATAAGGGTTTATGTTTCCATTTCCTCCATCATGTCTTTAATGCCTGAAATTCATTCTTCCATCTCTTGTATAATGTTGGCAAAGCTTGGCTCTGTGATTTCTGGTTTCTGTTCCAGTTCCTGAATTTTTTGTTCCAGAATTTCCTCAGTTTGAGTTTTCTTTATTGATTCTGTTTCCAGTTTCAGATCTTGAGTGGTTTTATTCATTTCCTTCCACTGTTTGTTTTTTTTTATAGAGTTTTAAAAAAGTTATTTATTAAATCTCTTTTTAAGGATCTCTATTATATCCATAAAGGCTCTTTAAAGCTCTTTTTCTATGTTGGAATGCTTAGGGCTAGATGATGTAGGGTTGTTGGACTTGCTGTAGAGATATTGTCCTGGCTGTTAGTGATTGCATTTTTAAATTGGCTTTAGGCGTCTGGGATTGGGAAAATTGTAACTCTAGAGCTGTATGTCAGATCTTGTCTTTGTTGGGTGTGTATTTTATTCCTTGGTTTCTGTTTCTTCTCTAGTTCTTAGTGGAGTGTGGTTGCTGTGTATTGTTTGGTAGAACATTCTTCTGGGGTCCTGATGGGTGTAGCTACTTGGGGCTCCAGGTAAAATGTTTTTCTGGGTAATGGGAGCTGAAATTTAATAATGGAGATTGGCTGGGAGTAGGGATTTCAGGGATCCATGGGAGGAAGGAAAGCAGTGTTCCTTCCACCAGGCTACAGCAGAAAGTCTGCTACAGAGCTGGGGATAAGATGGAGGGAGAGGTAAAGATCTACAATTAACCTACTTGCTTCCCTGACCAAAGTGGCCTGTGGTTTTCCAGAGCTAGTTCAATGATTATTAACCAGAAAAATATTTGTTAATATCTGGAGACACTTTTGTTTGTCAAACTGGTCTTTAGGGGTGGAGTCCAGGTATGATGTTATACCTACAATACATCAAGCAGTTCCCACATCAACAATATCAAGAAGTTCTGATCTAGAAAATTAAATAGTTTTTCAGACAAACTGGAGTCTAGAGAGTTAAGTTTTAAAATATAGTTACGTCATTGGGCATGGTGGTACATGCCTATAATCCTAGACTTTGGGAGGTTGAAGTAATTCAGGCCATTTTGAAACATAAGACCCCATAATAGAAAAGAGCTCTCATCTTGCTTTATATATAAGTGTCAACATTTATTCCTAAAATAGTTAAATGATGAGAAATTTCCCTTTAATGTAAAAATCAAGATAAATATGTCTCTTTACTGATGCCCAAAATTTAGTGTTTTTCCTGGGTAGGGGCAACTTCAATATATTGCAGTTCTGTTGTTGTGAGGTATGGCTACTTGTTTGGACCTCTAAAATGTGAGCAAAATCAGCGTATGTCTCTTAGGTAGAAGCTTTAGTAGCTTGTTGTTGTCTTTGTGAGTATGGTTGGCAGTGTTTTAGGGAGAAGCAGCCTTGTCAAGTTGGGTCTCAGAGACAGAGCGGTACCATAGTGAGCATGTGGTGGGAACTGGAAGTGCTCCATTGCTGTAGCTTTGAAACTCTAATCATATTATAAAGTAGGATCTTAAACAGTGACAAGATTTTGATGCTTTTCTTTGTCACTTCATTTCCATACACAGACCAGCACTCTCTTCTTTTATGGTGCTTCCATCAGGAGCTCCTTGTTTACACTCATCCAGAGTGTACAATAAGCCTTATCCAAAGTTTTCCTCTGACTGGAATAGCAATATGACCATTTTTAAACTTGTGATTTATGTGTTTATGTTTTAAATATTATAATATTAAAAATTCTGTACTAGACAGAAAGACAATGTTTTTTCCCCTTTCCATTCTTTGTGTTATTTTTTCCCCCTTTTTATTTGCTACTACTCAGGAATGTTCATAATGTACACATTGCTAGCTGGCTTTTATCTCCATATATGTGGCAAGTTTAGAATGATCAGCTACCCAAAAAGGAGGAAGCACATGACTAGTGAGGTATCCTAGTTAATTGAATCTGCAACAGTTGGATTTGTGAGAGGGAGTGGCTTGTTTTCTTTTATACCACCCTTCCTATAACTTTTCATGTTCTAAAGGTGTAACAGATTTCTCTTATTCTTGCTGGGAAATCTGACATGCGCATCCTCCAAGGCTTTGGCTAATGATTGGTGGTGTTTACAGAAGATGCTGAGGTGGGTAGGACCCATGCATTTCTTTTTGTGCTTACCCTGTACCAGGCTCAGCTCCAGGACCAAAATTCAATTATAAATAGGATAGAGGACATCTTTGCTCTTGAGGTACTTACATTCTCAACATTAATTACATTGATCTCTATTCTTTACTGTGCCTTAGCCAAGTCATCCTCTATTCAGTTTCTCATCTTTGAGTAGGTGCTGTCAGGTTGTTAAACTATCCCCATGTTGACAACAGACATCACAAATAAGAACAGTATAGAATACTTGAGTCCACCTTGTGCAGTTCTCACTGTCCAGCTAGGGGTCCTGCTCTAGTTGACTATTATCTACTATAACTCCTAGTTATAAATAAAGTTCTACTTGGATTCCTTAAAACTCCTCCCAGACATCCTGGTAAGCCATCTCTGTATGTCTCCTGAGGCTGAGCTAATCTTTTGTTCACTAACTCTCACCTGATAGCTACAACTTAAGTTTTCATGTGTAACCTAGTAAATGGTTCTTGGGAGTTGGGTGATGGAGGAGGGTCATACTTTCATTGGTTAATAAAGAAACTGCTTGGCCTGATAGGGCAGAAATTAGGTAGGCAGAGAAAACGGAACAGAATGCTGGGAGAAAGAAGCCGAGTCAGGCAGACGCCATAGCTCTCCTACTCCGAGATGTAAGCAGGTTAAGATCTTTCCTGGTAAGCCACCACACCTCGTGGTGCTACACAGATTATTAGAAATGGGTTAAGCAAGATATGAGAGTTAGCCAAGAGGAGGCTGAAACTAATGGGCCAGGCAGTGTTTAAATGAATACAATTTGTGTGTTGTTATTTCGGGTATAAAGCTAACCATGTGGGAGCTGGGCGGGAATGCAGCCCACCGCTCCCACCACTACAGTTGGGGAAGAAATGAAATATCCCTGCTATTATGTTTACATAAGGTTTTACTTTTCTTGAATATTGCTTGTTTTTCCACAAATGCAGTAGCTCAAAGACAGATAACTCCCTAAAAAGAGAGAGGAAATCAAGTTTGGGGTGAAGCAGTAACCCAAACATGATTAGGGAGTATCAGACTTGGACTACCCTGTAATTTTCCTCCTGGAAAAATTATTCACATATATATATATATATATATACAGTTATCAGATGTATTTATCTAAATTTTCCTAAGAACATGCATAGTTTTACATATTGACTTGTAATAAATATTGATTGAATAAATACTGATTGAGTAAATAATTCTTCTGGAATTATTTTTCAAACAAATGGTCTCTTAACCAATAATTCCAGAGACTAGTTTCATATGAAAATGGAAAACAAAAGTCCAGTCTACTTGGCCTTCACATTCTGAACATATTTTAATCTTGTTTATGGTATAAATAAAAGAGCATCATCACATTTTTTTCTCTGGATTGTTCATTGTTTCCCATTTGCTGTCATAGAAGTTCTTTGTCTGTTATAGGCTTCGCTGTAGTTTTCCCCTCAGAAAAGTTATTTAAATGTGTATAGTTATGAGATATATTTACCTAAAATTTCCTGAGAACTTGCAGGGTTTTGCATTTACTTGCAATAAATATTGATTGGATAAATAAACTCTTCAGAAATTATTTATTTTACAAATTTTCTCACACCAAGAGACCATTATCCCCATGTCTGTCGCCTTCCTTCTTATTGGCTAGCTCGTACATTCTAGTTTAACCCATTTCTAGTAATCTGTACATCACCACAAGGTCGAGGCCTACCAGCAAAGTTTCTGCACATCTGTCTCCAGTGGTGGTAGCTTCATGGCGTCTCTGTGACTCTGCCTCCTTTCTCCCGGCATGCCATTTAGTTTTCTCTTCCTACTTTCTGCCCTATTAACAAGCTAAAGCAATTTCTTTATTTATTAACCTTTAAGAGCAACACATAGACAGAAGGACCTCCCACATTACTGGCAGGTGTTACTGTTTTGCTGTGTTTTATGGCCTAAAGACACTTTCATCATGGAGTCAACTGTGCTAAGGTCTGGGGTCTACTAGGATCTGAGGACCTATTATATTCACCCCCATTTCTTTACATTTTCATATATCATATTTTATTTGTTGTTACTTTTCCTCCTTCCAAGATTGATGAGTTTTAAATAATGTTTTTATTTTTTGAAAATCTCATATGCAGTGTATTTTGATCATATTTTCCCAGCACTCCTCACCCTAATTTCTTCTAGACCTACCTCCTGTCTTCTCCCTCATCTTTGTGTCCTTTTAAAACGATATTCACCAAGTTTAATTTGTGTTGTTCTTGTATTCATGACTGCGGCGCCATCTGTTGGAGCATAGCCACACCCTTCAAGAAAACTGACTCTCGCTCCCCTAAAAACTACCCAGTATTAATAATTCCTTAGCTGGGGATTGGGACTTGTGAGCCTGTCCCCTCCAAAACCCAGGTGCTGCTTGCTCAGGAGTGTAGCAGCTCTGTCATGTCTAGAAGATACTGTTTAACTTCAGTCATTAAAATCTGACTGTTTCCTCTTCTCTGATGGTCCTAAGCCTTAGGGTGTGTGTTTGTCTGTGTGTGCTTCTTTTCTTTGCATTTTCTTCATCCCCCACCTCTCTCTTAGACAGAGTCTCACTGTGTAGCCCTGATTGGCCTGGGACCTGATATGTAGACCAGGCTGACATTGAACTCACAAAGATCTACCGGCTTCTGCCTCCTGATTGCTAGGATTAAAAGGCCACATCTGACTTTTTTTTTCTATGTAATGTAGGACATATTTGGGAGATGTAAAATATTAACAAAAAGGATACAACATTTTTCATAATATTTTAAGGGTCCTTGAAACATGAATAAATCTGCAAGGATATACTTTTTCATAGAGGGCTTGTTCCCTGCAATGAAGAGATTTCACTTCGCAGTTTTCTGTGTAAATCCATCTGTAGAGAGCAAAAAGGTCTTGTGCACATAAATAAGCACTCCAGAAGCCAGGAAAGTTAAACACACAGCTTATTTCTTAAATGAAATGAGATGTGTAGCCAGTCTTGTTCTTCCTGGATTGCCAAGAATGATATAGTTTTATAACCTGGTAATCCTCTGCTGTCTGATGAGATAGACTGCCCATATCTCCCACAATTTGTTTTTACTTATTTCAGACCCTTTCCACCTAAATCTTGAGCATTGCTTCGAGGCCATGAAACTTATCCTTATGAGTTATATCACTTGTACTTTACAACAGCCTAAGTGACTTCTTTGTTATCTTAGGGTCAGCCCAATCCTGATGTCCACAGGCTTTGTTCACCTCACTCAGTCTCCCTAGATCCTAAATCTTGGGCACTATCTCTGAATCAACAGTACTCATCTCTGTGAAAGAAGCCAGATGTTCTTTGTAGTGAATCTCAATGTAAAAATTTCTTAAATTGTTGTGCACTTGGGACTGAATTAATTGTTATCAGAAATGCCCTCCCCCCAAAAAAATTGTGCTGTGCTTAAATATTCCTAAAATCAAATGATCTGGATCAGACTCTAGAAGTTCTGTTCCAGAGCCAGTTCCAATAAAATCATTCTTGTCTCTCTGTGGATGTTTTTCCTTGCCTTCTGTAAAGCCTGCAGGGAACCACTACAGCCATTTGCCTGCTTCTCTGTAGAAATGAGGCTATATACATATCAACTAAGAAAGCAGTTTAATGCGGGAGTGTCATATATCAATCTGTTGATTTCACTGGTTAAGCAATAAAGAAACTGCTTGGCCCTGATAGGTTAAAACATAGGTGGGAGGAGTAAACAGAACAGAATGCTGGGAGGAAGAGGAAGTGAGCTCAGAGAGAGGCCATGCTCCCCTCTCCCGGGCAGACGCGATTGATGAAGCTCCGAGCCAGGATGGACATAGGTTAAGATCTTCCCTGGTAAGCCACCTCGTGGGCTACACAGATCATTAGAAATGGGCTAGTCCAGGTGCGAGAGTTAGCCGAGAAGAGGCTAGATATAATGGGCCAAGCAGTGTTTAAAAGAATACAGTTTGTGTGTTGTTATTTCGGGCATAAGCTAATAGGTGGCTGGGGTGCTGGGGACGCAGCCCCGCCACTCCTATTACTACAGCAGTTCTATGGAGAAACCCACTTACATAAGCCTGGATGCCACTTCCACCAGAAACAATTCCAAGATCATACTCATATTTTAAATAAATTGCAAAATCAGTTTCTAGATGAATTTCACATTACAAATAGAAGCTTTATGTTATGATATATTTATGATTCAGTATTAACTAAAGTTGAAACTAACAAAAATATAGTGACTCCCTCTTAAAGTAGACAGAGTACACTCGAGGTAAATAGTTTTTCTTTCTATCCAGTGCTTAAAATCTGATGATATGATTAGGCTGAATAATTAAAGAATTTAAACTTTTGCTTTCTTGTTTCCCAGTGTGTTAATTTTATTAAAATTGGGATGATAAGCAAGATACTTTTCATAATGATAATACTATTGGGTGAGGTAATTAATATCTCTGGAATACAATGGAGAGTGTTTATTTTACTTTTGTTTTTGAGACAGTCTCACTATGCTCTTAACTCAGTTTTCCAAGTGCTGAGATAACTGGTATGTGCCTCCACACCTAGTTCTGAGGGGCCTTTAAAGTGGAGAACTTCTTTTTACACTAGGTAAAGAAGCACAGCTTTCCTTCCTTACAGCTCACACCCAGGCTTGAGTCTCATTTACTCATTCATGCCTTTTATGAGGTGGCAAAGTCTGTTAAGTATAGATGTAGACTTCTGTGTCTGAATCTTTATTGTCCCCTCCAGGAACTGAGTGGATTTCCTGCCTGGACTTTGAAATTACATACATAAGGTGTTTTTCTGTTTCTGCTTCTCTGCCATGCTCATGATGGATGTCTTCCTCTCAGGCCTCTGAGGAATCTTAACTGCATGCAACCTTATATCTAAAGGGTAACAATGCCTACAATAGGTACCTGGTATATAGCCTACTTACAATTATGTCTTGTGACTTTTTGCTTCATGTTTTTACTTTGTTATGTTTCTAAAAATGCTCTTCCTTGGGTGTCTTCATGTCTTCTGCAGAGGATTTTCTAGGCAAGTTATTCTAGTTCTGGAAGTACACGGCTCCCTAGAAGAGTCTGAAATAGAGCCTTCCCTTTTTCCTTTAGGTAGTTGTCCATCATTCAACGATTATCCATTTGTAAATATTTTGTCAATAACAAAACAAATGTTAATTGATAAAGAACTTATCTCATTTGCTCTTACAGTAGTATACCTAAGTGAGGAACTTTGCTTCCTCAGGTTACTTTCTGTTCTGACTTTTAACAGTTTGTTGCAATTGGTCTCCAAACTTTCTTGTTGGCATTAAAGTTTTATTTCTCAATTTTGCTATAACTCTAGAGGTGAGAGTGTAAAAGTAAAGATATTTCAGCCCATTTTACCCTTAAATTAGATTACTATTTTTTTACAGTGGAGCAAAAATGAACTTTAGGAATACTTCTATAATTTTAAGAAATGTATAAAGTTACTAAAGAAGTATTTATAAAAACATTCTACTTAATTTTTTTTAGATTTATTTCTTTTGTTTCATGTGTATGATGTTTTGCTTGCTTATATGTCTGCGTACCATATGCTTAACTGATGCCCACGTCAAAAGAGGGTATTGGATCCCCTGGAGTTGGAGTTATCAATGGTTGTGAGAAACCAACCCACCAAGATAACCAACTTTCCTCAGGTCAGAGAAACTGGAGAGGAAGCATGCAGTTGCTGACCTACTAGACAGAAAGACACACATGGGGACATTATCTGAGGGGCAAAGCTTAATTCTTCATTTTATTATTCTCTTTCTTCTGCTTGTTCTACTATGTTCTGTTCTCCTACCCTGTTGTTCTCTTTCTTCTTCTCTTATTTTTCTCTTATCCCTTTTATACCTCCTAAGACAAAAATTTCTATGCAAGAAAAGATTACCTCACAACCACAAGTTACATATTTTGCAAAAACAAATTAAAATCTTTACACAGGAGAAACTACATTGTGATCAAAATTTACAAGCTTCTCTTAAAAGCCCACACCTAGTTAAATATTTTTCTTTGTATTAATTTTCCTACCATAACATCTTCACCTTAAAACAATGGCTCTTTTATAATTGATGAACAAGGTTTTAAGCAATCTAAGTATATTTTAGCCAGTTATTTTTGTACTGGCAGGCAACTGTTTGGAGTTTCAGTGTAGTAGATTCCTATAAAACTTTGTTCAAGTGGTCTAGCTAACAGTCAGTTTTTCTTTACACACAATAGGGTCATTTAATTTTCTTTCACAACTTTGTTTTTTCAAGGTGCATATGAGACCTGTGATAAATTCTGTAAGCTACATGACAAAGGAACTCAGGCCTAACCTTAGGTGTAAGGACATAATTGCTTTCTTTAATCATCTGCCTGTTTTTCCTCAACAGACTTCATGGGTCTATAATGCATGAAACTTCCTTGTTCTTATTTTCCATCCTCTGCAAATCTCACATCTAACAAAAGGGAAGGTAACTTCTAGTTTATTTTTGCCTTTTTTTATATTTATTTTTGGAGCAATTGGCAGAATAACCTAAACCATTTTCTTAATCTTTACTAACTGTCCTAACCACCTGTATCTGTGAGGTCAACTCACAAAGTCCAGTTAAATCACAGGTCTAACTAATCACCCTTGCTCTTATAAGAATCATCTTCAGTACGATCTGTAAGTAAATTGCCCCGTGAGCACTGGGATTTTCCCATGAAACAATCACACTATATTAGATAAAATGGGATCCTTTCACATAGTAATCATACCCTGCCAAATACAGCAGGAACAGGGCAGCAGCAAGCAGGAAGAGGCACAGCAAAAGCAAGGGGGCATTTCAGATACAATCCTGCTGGAGCTTTGTTTAGTCTTTGCAGATTTGCTATTTGGTGGATTGGACTCCATAAATTCTATTGCTGATTGCTACTTCTCTGACATGACCACCGGCAGGAATCGAACCTGGATCCTCTGTAAAAACAAATGTCCTTAACTGCTGAGCCATCTCTCAAGTCTCCAGACCTTCTCCTATTTTTTAATACAAAAATTAGCAACTTTATTTCTATAGAAATGTTAAACTAAATTTTTTTATTTGTGTAGGGTAACATGTTCTATTAAATATATATGATTTGATGTATATGATTTTGATTACAGAAAGCAATATACTTCAAATAAATTGTTACTTTGTACTAATTTGTTGTGTTTAATGTCATGGTGTATACTAATTCTGACAAAATATAAATAGCTTAATCTTGATTTTGATTTTTGTCTTATTAACATATATAACGATTGGAAATTATCAAAAGACATTTATTTTTATGTATAGTAATGCAACAAGGCAGGCAATTATCATAACAGTATATATGAAAGATTGCATTTTCAGTGCATTTTAAAATTTAGCTAAGTTATAGATTCTGTCAAAATATAATTTTTCATAACTAGGTTTTAAAATATAATTAGGTTTTCTTAGCAACTGTTGTTTTTAAGTAGAATTTACTTGTTCTAACAGGAAAACTTATTTATGCGATTTTAGTGCAATTAAAATTTCTCCATATGTATATACAACTCATAAATTTAGTAACAAAACACGATTGAGGAGTGTCTGTACATCTGATTATTGAGAAGTAATCTGCTGACCTATATGCACATCTTCAATGTGCGACGTAATTACTCTAATATGCAGTCTGTTTACCAAGTCTCTCAATGCAGTTGCTTTTAATTATTTGCCAATGTGAAAACTGAATTTATGCCAAAATATCAAGTAGTGGTAAATGCTGAATGTGCCCTTTTGATTTTTTTTTGTGTGTGGCACACTTGATATGGTTCCTTTTGTAAGATTAAAATTTTATAGATCTCGCTATGATGCTCATTCTAGGTTACACTCTTTGTAGTAAGGAGGAGCGGGCTGGCTACGTCCTGCCCGGCTAGCTTAGCCCCGAAATAACCACACAGAAACTGTAATAATTAAATTACTGCTTGGCCCATAAGCTCTAACCTCTTATTGGCTCACTCCCACATCTTGATTCAACCCATTTCTAATAATGTGTATCACCACTTGACTGTGACTTACCTGCAAGAGTCTAACCTATGACCCATGGCGTCTGCCACACTGCTCTGCATTCTGTTCTGTCTACTCCACCCAACTAAGGGCTGCCCTATCAAAAGGCCAAGGCAGTTTCTTTATTCAACCAACGAAAGCAACACAAATACAGAATGACCTCCTACACCAACTCTTTGACTCAAGGGATTTTCCTCCCTCAATTTTTGAGTAGGTGGAACTTTGGGTTTGTGTTACTGTGTGTAAATTGTGTGGTAGTTTTATTTATTTTTCTTATATAAAAGTTTATGTTCTGAGCAGATAATTCCCTTGTAAGGGTGAGGCTCCTTGCAAGAAGTCCCCACTGTCTGGTACTATGTATAAAAAAATTTATTGACATAGGAGATTTGTAGTATACAAACTCATAAAACTTTTAGAAATTGATTTCAGGAAATAAAAAAGCTGAAACCACAGAATTAAAGGCATTTTTATAATTAATCATAACTTTCAGTCAATATTTGTTTTTTCTTTTTTTCCTTACTTTTTTTTTCTTGGAGAGATGTTTAATGACTCTTAAAGCAAAATACAAAAGCTAATTATTGACATCCTATTAAAAATGATAATCATATTTTGAAACTGAACCTACGTGGCTTGCATTACAATTCCCCTACTTTTTTTTACTTTATTATTATTATTTTTTTTATTGAAAAAAAAAAGATTTCCGCCTCCTCCCAGCCTCCCATTTCCCTCCCCCTCCTCCCACTCCTCTTCCCCTCCCCCACCCCTGTCCCCCTCCCTCTCCAGTCTGAAGAGCAGTCAGGGTTCCCTGCCCTGTGGAAAGTTCAAAGTCCTCCCCCCTCCATCCTGGTCTAGGAAGGTGAACATCCAAACTGGCTAGGCTCCCACAAAGCCAGAACATGAAGTAGGATCAAGACCCAGAACAAACTACCTTTTTAGAGTTAACATGTCAATCCCAGTTCCCCCTCCCTCTCCTCCTCCCATTCCCTCCACCTTTCCCGCATCCCACTCCCATCCACTCCCCAGAGAGGGAAGGCACATTGCTCTGAGGAAGGACCAAGGTCCTCCCTACTATATCCAGGCTGAGCAAGGTATCCATCCAAAGAGAATGGGTTCCAAAAAGCCAGTACCAGCAGCAGGGAGAAATTCCTGGTGCCACTGCCAGTGGCCCTGCAGTCTGCTCCAGCCATACAACTGTCACCTATATTCAGAGGGTCTAGCTTGGTCCTATGCTGGTTCCTGCCCCGTCCTGTTGGAGTTAGTGAGTTCCCAATAGCTCAGGAAAACTGTTTCAGTGGGTGTCCCCATCATAGTCTTGACCTCTTTGCTCATAGTCTCACTCCTCCCACTCTTCATCTGGACTTTGGGAGCTCAACCCAGTCCTCCACTATGGGTCTCTGTCCCTGCCTCCATCAGTTGCTGGATGAAAGTTCTATGGTGACATTTAAGATAGTCATCGATCTGACTACAGGGCAAGGGCATCAAAATTCCAAATGATCCAATTAAAAAATGGGGTACATATCTAAACAGAGAATTCTCAACAGAAGAATCTCAAATGGCTGAAAGACACTTAAGGAAATGTTCAACATGCTTAGCCATCAGGGAAATACAAATCCAAATGACTGAGAGACCATCTTACAGCAGTCAGAATGACTAAGATCAAAAACACCAGTATTGGAAATTAATTAACTAATTAATGGCACAACGTTTTGCTCTGTGACCCAGGCTGGGCCCAAACTTATTAACAATTCTTATACATTGTTAACATTGTGCTGCATGATAGCTAACTTTACTTTTATGCTTTATACATCCTTTAACGTTTTGATAGTGGTTTAAAAATCATAGTATTGATGCTGTTGTAGGACTGCTGAAGAAAGCTGACATTTTAGTATGCTTTGAAATATGTGTCTTTGATGAACTTCAATACAATGCTTTGCAAGGAGAAAACATGTATTTGTTTTAGTTCATGGTACATTGATTTCTTGCTACTGTATGACTTTGAATACTGATGACAAATAAGATGTCATATGGAAGGTCACCTTCCATCCTTTCTAAAGACCTAGTGACAATTTGTTTCAAAATAGCAAAGGACCTTAGACCTTCCAGAGGAGCAAGGTGAAGAAGCTAGGACTTTGTGTGTGTGTGTGTGTGTGTGTGTGTGTGTGTGTGTGTGTGTGTGAAATTTTACAAATAAGTGAATTATGGGAAAAGTTGTCTTTCAAATTTTGATTTTCATTGTTATATATAAAGTTTAGGATACAATCTTCAAGTCATGAAATGTGTTTAGTGTTTGTAATAGTTACTTTCTTCATAGATGTGAAAAATACCCAATGGAAACAACTTAAGGAAGGAAGGGTTTATTCTATCTTGCAGTTTGAGGAGATGTCCTTCAAGTGAAAGAAGGCATGGTGGTGCCTTTTGGTACTGACCAGAACTTGAGGCTACTGCTTGTTATATCTCTGCAGAATCAGGAAGCAGAGAAGACTCAGGCAATAGAAAACTTGATACTTCAGAGATGACATTTGCACTAATGAGATTCTACTTACTAAAAATTCCATAAGCTTCCCAAACAATGCCACTCACTAGGGACCAAGTTTGCAAACACATGAGCCAATTGTGAACATTCTGCATTAAAACCATAAAGTGGTTTTAATATAAAGCTTTAAACATAGATTAGATAAGTTTTTGTTAGCTACATGCCTGTGGCCTATGTGTCTATGTCCTGGAAACCCAACTGGGATTGATGGGCGATTAAAGCAAACACATCAAAGACCTAATTGAGTAACCCTAAACACTGAAATAGCTATAATAAAATATAGGCAATATCCTACATGATATAGGTATAGGAAAAACTTTCTAAATTGGAGTCCATTTTCCCAAGAATTAAGACCAAGAGTTGACAAAGTTCTACTTCATAAAACTAAAAAGCTTCTGCACAGTTAAAGAAACAGTCAGTGAAGTGAAGAGGAAGCCCAAGAATGGGAAAGCATCTTTGTCAGCTATATGTCTGAGAACATACAGAATATGTAAAGAACTAAAAAAAAAAAAAACCCAAAGGACTAAATTACAATAGCAAAAGCAAGCAAGCAAGCAAACAAAAACCACCTTTAAATAAAGAAAACAAATGACTCATTTAAAAAAAATGGGCCTGAGACCAGAATAGATGGTTCAAAAAAGATAAAGAAAAATTAAATGCTAAGAAATGCCTCAGAAATTGTTCATCTCCAACAACTAGTGAAATACAAATCAAAACAACTTTAAGATTTCATCTTATCCCTGCCACAATAACAAATACCAACAAAAGAATGGACAACAGATGCTGCAGGGGATGTAGAGAAAAGAGAACCCTTATTCCTTGTTGCCAGAACTACAAAGTGGCCCAGCCACTCTGGAGCATTATCAAAAAGTTAAAAATAAACTTAACATTTGACTCACCTATACCTCTCCCTGGTTTATGCCAAAGAACTTGATATTCTGCTTCACAGATACTTGCTCAACCATGTTCTATTGACAATAACTAGGAAATGGAAACAACTTAAATGTCCTTCAGCTGAAGAATGGGCAATGAAAATATGTTACATATACACTATGGAATACTATTCAGCTGTAAGAAAAAATGAAAACGTGAACTTTTCAGGTAAATGGATGGAACTAGGAAAGATCATACTGTGAGAGGTAACCCATACTCAGAAAGACAAATGCCACATGTTCTCTAGCTCCAAATCTTCAGATATAAGTACATATCTTGGAGTAACTGCAGAAATCAGGAAAGTAAAAAGACACCATTGCCAAGGTGCAGAGTGGGGTAACAGTAGAAAGAGGACAAGTGATCAGATAGAGGAAACGGAAAACGTGGGAGGCTCTAATTAGGCAGTGGGAAGGATGGTAACAAAAGAAAGGTAAAATAACAGTAAGACTGTCTGAAAAAGTCATAAGGACTCGTACTATTAACTAGTTAACTAAACGTTCCTGTAATATAGCAAGTCTTTGTATAAATATACATAGATAGTTTAAGTGAAAATTTCCCGTCTGGGCTGACAATACTTTCTCCAGGAAACAAGGCACTTCAGACACAGATCCCAGAGACCTCTGATTTGGAACTTATTTGAAATCCTCCTCTCTGAGGACTAGATTTCATGGTACCAGAGAACACCATGCAGTCTTCCAAAGGCAGGAAGCAGCCAACAGTGTACCCAGCTATGATGCTCATGAATGACACCGGTCACCATGGCATGGTAATCCTAGGGATGCAGTAGTGACATACGTTTCTTGTCAGTAAGGGGACTTTATTATTTTATTTTTTGTACCTAGAAGTATTTCAGAGTAGCCATTCTTTTTAAAATGTCTTTTAAATTGATTTTTATTGAGATCTACATTTTTCTCTGTTCCCCTCTCTGCCTCTCCCCTCCCCTTCAACCCTCTCCCAAGGTCCTCATGCTCCCAATTTACTCAGGAGCTCTTGCCTTTTTCTACTTCCCACGTAGATTAGATCTATGTAAGTCTCTCTTAGTGTCCTCATTGTTGTCTAAGTTCTCTGGGATTATGATTTGTAGGCTGGCTTTCTTTGCATTATGTTTAAAAACCACTTATGAGTGAGTACATGTGATAATTGCCTTTCTGTGTCTGGGTTACCTCACTCAAAATGATGTTTTTTAGCTCCATCCATTTGCCTGCAAAATTCAAGATGTCGCTATTTTTTTCTGCTATGTAATATTCCATTGTGTAAATGTACCACATTTTCCTTATCCATTTTTTTGGTCAAGGGGCATTTAGGCTGTTTCCAGGTCTGGCTATGACAAACAAAGCTGCTATGAATATAGTTGAGCACATATCCTTGAGGCACGATTGAGCATCCTTTGGATATATACCCAAAAGTGGTATTACTGGGTCTTGAAGAAGGTTGTTTCCTAATTTTCTGAGAAATCACCACACTGACATCCAAAGGGGTTGTACCAGCTTGCATTCCCACCAGCAGTGCAGGAGTGTTCCCTTTACCCCACAACCTCTCCAGCATAAGTTGTCATCAGTGTTTTTGATCTTGGTCATTCTTACAGGTGTAAGATGGAATCTCAGAGTTGTTTTGATTTGCATTTCTCTGATGACTAAGGATGTTGAACATTTCCTTAAATGTCTTTCAGACATTTTAGATTCCTCTGTTGAGAGTTCTCTGTTTATTTAGGTCTGCACTCATTTTTTTTTTATTGGATTATTTGTTCTTTGAATGACCAATTTCTTGAGTTGGTTGTATGTTTTGGAGATCAGACCTCTGTCTGATGTGGGGTTAGTGAAGATCTTTTCCCATTCTGTAGGCTGTTGTTTTGTCTTGTTGACCATGTCCTTTGCCTTACAGAAGCTTTTCAGTTTCAGGAGGTCCCATTTATTAATTGTTTCTCTCAGTGTCTGTGCTCCTGGGGTTATATTTAGGAAGTGGTCTCCTGTGCCAATGCATTCAAGTGTACTTTCTACTTTCTCTTCTATAAGGTTCAACGTGGCTGGCTTTATGTTGAGGTCTTTGATCCATTTGGACTTGAGTTTTGTGCATGGTGATAGATATGGGTCTATTTTCATTCTTCTATATGTTGATGTCCAGTTATGCCAACACCATTTGTTAAATATGCTTTCTTTCTTTTTTTCATTTGATACTTTTTGCTTCTTTGTCAAAAATCAGGTGTTCAAAGGTGTGTGAATTAATATCTGGGTCTTCAATTTGGTTCCATTGGTCCTCCTGTCTGTTCTTATGCCAATACCAGGCTGTTTTCAGTACTGTAGCTCTGTAGTAGAGTTTGAAGTCAGGGATTGTGATGCCTCTAGAAGTTCTTTTATTGTACAGGATTGTTTTGGCTATCCTGGTTTTTATGCTCTTCCATATGAAGTTGAGTACCGTTCTTTCGAAGTCTATGAAGAATTTTGCTGGGATTTTTCTGGGCATTGCGTTGAATCTGTAGATTGCTTTTGGTAAGATTGCCATTTTTACTATGTTAATTCTACCTACCCAAGAGTATGGGAGATCTTTCCACTTTCTGGTGTCTTCTTTAATTTCTTTCTTCAAAGATTTAAAGTTCTTGTCATACAAGTCTTCTACTTGTTTGTTTAGAGTTGCTCTGAGATATTTTATGATAGTTGTAGCTATTGTGAAGGATGATGTTTCTCTGATTTCTTTCTCAGCCCTTTTATCATATCAGAATAGCTTTTCTTATAAACAAAGCCAAATAAAGCATCTGCCTAATGCTGTTCAACAATCTTCAGGCGTTTTTCATTTTTTACTCTTTCTCTTTCGAAATTCTCTGCAGGCATTTGGGCAATCCTTCTCTATTCATCGTAAAGTGGCTGAGGACGGAGAGACTCGGGAGGAAACACTTCTACAGGAGTCTGCATCCAAGGAAGCTTATTATCTAAACAAGATCTTGGAGATGCAGAATGAGCTGAAGCAGAGCCGGGCTGTGGTCACAAATGTCCAGGCAGAAAATGAGAGGCTCACAGCTGTTGTGCAGGAACTGAAGGAGGTAAACAAACCATTCCCTTTAAGAGTTGTCTTTCAGGATCTGTTTGTTTGTCTTTAGAAATTTCCCCACAGAGACACTCCCCTATTTGTTTTTACTACAATTAAGTTAACAATCAAAATCAACCATCACAGATAAACAAAATTTGGCAAGTCCTTAGTTTGAAAGATGCTGTGTGAATGTAACAATTGAATTAACAGTATTGTATTTATTTAATAAAATGATTAATCTTGTTTCCATAGTATTACTGATACTGATAAAGGCATATACACTTAGGTGTTGTGTATGAACTGTGACCTTATGTATACATGCATGTGTGTTACAAACCTCATCTAAATATAATTGTAGGGTACCATAATGGGAAAATTGTTGAATTAAGTTTTAGGAAAATAGTATTTTGGTCTCAACTCTGCTACTAGTTTTAGTATTATGTTCATTTATGTGTAAGTTTTTTTAAAAGTTATATTCCTGGCCCATAATAAACAAATGCTGTTATCATTAGTAACTTTGTACATCCTTCATAAAATATTGTTGAAGTTATTATTCATTATGTAGGTCTGTATTCGTACATTAAAAACATTAGCTAGCCATGTGTGATGGTGTGCCCCTGTGATAATTGCATCTGGGGAGCTTCCCAGACCAGCCTGGGCTATGTTGTAAGACTTTGCCTCAAACACAAACCAAAAGAAAGAAAGAAACCCCAAATAAAACAGCAAAAATAAATAAAAAAACACATTAATCTTCAGTTTATCATCTTGAAACCTCTTGGTTGCGATTTAAGGTAGACAGAAGGAATCACTGTATATTTCTATTTCTGTTTTGATCATTAAAAATCTTCTTATGCTTAACTGTAAAAAGTCTCAGTTTTCATATAATTCCCTTTACACTTTAAACAAGTTTTTATTTTTATTAACCTTTAGTATTTATTTATGCTGTGTGTGTGTGTGTGTGTGTGTGTGTGTGTGTGTGTTTGTGCACATACACTTGTTCTACAATGGAGGTCAGAGGAAACTTGCAGGACTAGGTTCTCTCTTTCTACCACGTGAGTGACCTAGGTATCAACTCAGATTTTCAGGCTTGGTGTCAAGTATACTTGCCATCCCACTGACCCCATTTTTTATTAGTCTTAATGTATATGTATTTTTAATGTTAAATTATTTAAAATATTTTTGAAAGTAAAGGGAATATAAAGAAAAAAATTATCGCTTAAATCCAGAAACCAATTAGGAGATAACAGATAATCCTGGTTCTTTTTGTTTGTTTTGTTTTGTTTTTTGTTTTTTCGAGACAGGGTTTCTTTGTGTAACAGCCCTGGCTGTCCTGGAACCCTCTGTGTAGACCAGGCTGGCTTTGAACTCAGAGAGATCCACCTGCCTCTGCATTCCAAGCGCTGGGATTAAAGGCATGTGCTACCACCACCTGGCTTGATAGTGGATAATTTTAATCAAATTACAGGTAATGCTACATAATGAGTGATATAAGTCAAATTCCCATTTTATTTTGACCAGCATCACTTTGATAAAAACACAGAGGTGGGTGAATTTATGTAGTATCTAAGTAGAGCATTGGTAAATAAGTTTGAATTTCATGTTTTTATCTCCTTTTTTAGGTCTAACATATTGAGTATAACCTAAATAGATTCATTTAAAGATTATTATGGAACACTTGTTTTGTAGTAAATTAACCCCACATCTACATTGCTTAAACTATAAAATTAGATAATTAAACTTTTGGGCTAGTAAGATGTCTCAGTGTGTAAAAGTGCTTACTACACAAGCCTTCCAATCTGAGTTCAATTTCTGGAACCATGTAAAGGGGGAAGAAGAGAACTGACTGAAAAGTTGCCCTTTGACCTCTACATGCGTGTCACAGCTTCTCTTGGTTGCCTCTTTAAACTCTTGCTCATTTCTTTCACAAACCATTTCCAGAAGCCTAAGAACCGCATGGGTCAGATTTAGCAAGAGCCCCAGTACTTTGTACTAATTTTATGTATTAGTTACTTTTCTTGCTACTGTAACAAAATACCTGTCAAAATCAATTTAAGAAGAGAGGATTTGGCTAAGAGCTTGAAGGTTCAGTCTATCATGGGAAGGTGCCTGGCCACATTGTATCTACATAAGGAAGAGGGTGGGGCTGGCTTTATTCGTTTGTGGATGTTGTTACCCACATTCAGGGTGGGTCTTCCTACTTTATTTTAATTTCTTTGGAAATGCCTTTACTGTAACATCATGACTTTTTTTCTCCTAAGATATTCAGAATTCGGATAAGTTGACATTCAAGAGAAACCATTACAGTACCATAGCTGTTAAGGTCTGAATGTGTCTCCCTCAAATTCATATATTAAAACTTAATCATTAATGTCATTGTATTAAGAGGAGGGTCCTTGAAGAGATGATGCAGTCTTGAGTAAAAAAGAGCTCAAGAATAGGATAAAAGGAACTAGATAAGATGTTTTAATCTCCTTATCTATATTAAAGCAGCAGCCCTTCCCTCTCGACAACACAGCAAGAAGGTTGCATCTTGGAGATGACTCACACTTGATTCCCAGAACCCACCTTATAATCAGCTGGCACTCCAGATCCAACCCTCTCTGAGGGCACCTATTCTCACATGTGCATATCCATATGCAGACCAACATGCATAAACATAACTAAAAATAAAGTAAATCTATTTAGAAAAGGGCTCTACCTTGGAAGCAGAAAGTAGCTCTTACTAGATATCATCTATGGTGGTGCCTTAATTTTATTTAGACTTCCTCCAGAACTATGAGATTTTTTTCTTTACAGCCTTTCAAATCTATGGTATTCTGATGTAACAGTAGGGCTAGGATTAGATAATAGCTAAATTTGTGGTTTGTTGGGACTTTATTATGGTTTTAATAGGATATGACAGTTGTATTTCAAATGCTGCCTTATCCCTATGTTTTTAAAGCCACATTAAAATTTCATTTTCCCTTCTCTAGAATATATAATTAAGTTTTATAATATATCAGTGCCTCAGCTTCCAGAAATATATTATATCTACATCTGTTCCAATGCAAGGAGTCCATACCCATAGAGCCATAGGTCGAGAAGGCACCTCAGTAGTAATTTGGTAATGACTCTTTCCAGAACAATAATTCTTTGACATCACTAAAGGATGTATCTCTATTAGATACCTATGGCATTCTACAGAATATATAATAAATTAACAAGTTTTTTTTCAAGTAAAAGCATGTTTTATTTGTTACTTATTTTGGTATTTACAGCTTCAGGACAGTGCTTGATATAAACAGATTATTTTAGAAATAATTTTTATTGAATCTTAAAAAATTAAGTTAAACTAAACTGGGCAGTGGTGGTACATGCCTTTAATCCCAGCACTCGGGAGGCAGAGGCAAGCGGATCTTTGTGAGTTCAAGGCCAGCCTGATCTACAAGAGCTAGTTCCATGACAGGCTCCAAAGCTACAGAGAAACCCTGTCTCGAAAAACCAAAAACAAACAAACAAAAAATAGGTTCAACTAAAAGAATGTGTTTTAGGGATTGTCCATCCCTGGACTCAAATATCTGCTGTACCACCTACCAACAATGTAATCTGGGCAAGTTGTATTTGTTTCCTTTGTCATCAGCTTTCCAGTTGCTGTAATAAACACTTGAGAGAGTCAACTTACAAAGATAAAGGATTTATTTTGACTTGAATTTTGGGGATTTTAGTCCATATCAAAAGGTCCTGTTGTGTTTGGGTGAGACAGCACATCATGGTAGAGAACGCATGGCAGAACAAACTAGAACTCACTACAATCTTTATACAAACAGAGAACAAGAGAGAAAGAGGCTGGGGCTCCACTGTTCCATTTAAGGCAGGCTTCTCAGACTGGAAATATCCCACAATAGCCTGCTTCTTAACCTTTCTGCTGCCTCCCAATAGTGCCAAGCTATAGACCAACTCTTTAACACATGGCTCATCGTATTGGGTAAGGTCTTTCTTTTCAGCAAGGAGATGATAATACTAACAAATAGACCCTTTTAAAATGCCTGGTGTAATAAAGGTTTGAAAGTAGTTCTCATTTTCTATCTCTTGCCTCCCTCCCAAGGCTCTTGCTAGTGTCTGGCCACTCTAATTGTTACTCTGTGGTTAAATGAAGAAGGTTCTCTGTGTTTCACCAGCTGTATTTATAGTTTCTGAATCTACAGAAAATAACTTTCTTAGTTTTATATTTGTGTGGACAGATTTAGCCTATTCCCAAGAACTATTTTGGCAAAACTGTCTTAAAATCCCCTCAGAATGTGCATATCTAGAGCCATTGGCACTCTCTCACACCATGTGGTCTTGGGTCAGCACCCCGGCCATTCTTTTTAGCATTGTTTTGTGACATCTGTTTACAATGTGTTAAAAAAAAGTTTTCACTGATTATATTTACCTTTGTTGACGATCCTTACAAATACAAACCATTGGACCTATGTATTCTTCTTGTACATTCAATTCAGTTTTAATCCTTTTGTTTCAGTTTTTCATTTGTTTATCCATTCAATATCTTTAATGTCTGTAGTAAGCTAGGCAGATGCCTTTAAAAACAAATGATCTGTCTTCTTTGACTATAGTTTTTTTTCTTTTCAAGAAGGTCATTTAGTTTGCACTTTTTAAGATTGAATCCTTTTTTGTATAATTTTTCATAATGCCTCTGAGATTCATCTAAATTGTATATATCAACATCAAGTTTGTTCCTTTTTATAGCTGGTATTATTCTACTGTATTGACATATTACAGTTTGTTTAATTACTTGCCCTATTTGTGAGCTTTTTGTTCCTCCAGGTTTTGGTGGCTATGAATAAAGAGCTACTGTACATATTAATGTACATTTATATTTTTTATGAGCAAAAATGATATTTAATTAGAATTGCCAATTTGACCTCTAGAATAGATTGTGTGATGGGCATAGTGCAGACTATCTTGACTGAGCTAACTGAGATGAGAAGACTCATCCATAAGGGTAGTACCTTGCTTTAGACTGGAAGTCTGCTGTATAAATAGACAAAATGAGCTGAACACAAGGTTCATCATTCCCTGCTTCCTGATTGTGTATGTGATGTGACTAGCTGCTCCAAGCTCTTGCCACATTGATGGATTGTACCTTTGTACTATAAGTAAAAACAAACTTTTCTTCCCGTATGTTCCTTTTGTAGGATATTTTGTCACAGCAGTAGGAAAAGAAAATAAGTCAGCACATGCTTTTCTTTCTCTCAGAAGAGTGAGAGCTCATCTGAATAACAGTGACTACGTTTTATATTACTATTAAAGTTTTATATAAGAGATTCCGTTTCCCGCTATCCTTTCCAGTATTCAATATTGTCAGTATTTTTCATTATATATATTCTAATAGGTAGTGATATACTAGTTTTTGTGATTTTAATTTTCTCAATGGATGTTAACGTTGCATATTCTTCTTGTGCTTATTTGCCCTTCATGTATACTATTTAGTGTCTTTTCAAGACTCTTACCTAGTTTATTTGATTTTTGTTCTTTAAGTTAAAGTTGAAAATTCTGTATGTATTTTGGGTATAAGTTCTTCATCAGATATATGATTTGCAAACATTTTCACCCACTATGCAACTTGTCTTTTCATTTACTTAAAAAACATCTCTTTGGGGGCTGGGCATATGGCTCAGAGTTTGATAGCTTGTCTACTCTCCTAGAGGACCTGGCTTTGATTCCCAGAATCCACATGGTGACTAGCAAGTGTAGTAGAAGGGAGCAGCGGGCTGTGTTCCCGGCGTCCGGCTGCTTAACCCCCGAAATAACCACACGGAAATCGTATTAATTAAATTACTGCATGGCCTATTAGTTTTAACCTCTTATTGGCTAACTCTTACATATTCATTTAACCCATCTCCATTAATGTGTATCGCCACTTGACTGTGGCTTACCGGCATGAGTCTAACCAGCGTTCATCTTGGAGAGGAAAGCCATGGCGTCTGCCACACTGCCTTCTTCCTCCAAGTCCTGGCTTCCCCGCCTAAGTTCTGCCCTATAAAAGACCTAGGCAGTTTCTTTATTTGACCAATGAAAGCAGCACATAGAAAGAAGACGCTCCTACACCAAGCAAGCAAGCATCTGTAACTTCAGTTCCAGTACCCTCTTCTGGCCTCTGTGGTACCAGGCATATTAGTGGTATGCATACATACATGCAGGCAAAACATCTATGAATATAAAAAAATTAAATAAAACAATCATTTTCCAGCATGAGATACTGTGTTTTGATACTATAATGAAGTACCCTAGATAGGTTATTTTGTAAAAAAAAGGAAAATCAGTTTACAGTTCTGGAGATTCAAGGGCATGTCAGCTCAGCTCTGGTAAGGATCCTGTGGTGGTGATAGGAATTTCTATAAGAGAGAGGGTTTACATCTTCAAACAGGAAGCCAAAAGTATTTTGTTCCCACAATCCCTTCTGAGGGCACACCTCCAACTAACCTAAGGATCTCCTTCTATGCCCATCACTTAAGTGTCTCCCCCTTCCTAAAACTGTCACATGGAGGACCAAACTCTCAACCCATGTCCTTGTGAAACAAACCACATCCAAACTATAGTACAGAGCAAAATAATTTTCATTGTGATGTATATAAAAAACCAACTTATTATGTGGTATGGGTACCATACAGCTCAGTGGTACAACACTTGCTTAGCACTGTTGCTTAGTATGTGCAGTGCCTTAGATCCAATTCAGAGGGAGAGGAGGAAAGAGAGAGAGGGAAAGAAAGAGACAAAGGAGAGATAAAGATAGACAGAGAAAGAGAGATAGAGAGACAAAGAAAAAAAGAATGCTTTTGATGTCTGGTTTAAGAACATTTAAAAAGGTTTGTTTTATTAAATTATGTGTATGTGTTTGCTTGCATGAATTATGCGTACCATGTAGGTGCAAGTACCTGTGGAGTCTAGAAGACAATGTTGATGCTGTGGAGCTGGATTCACAGGTGTTTGCATTAGCTGGAGAGTCACTGGAAGGCACTGAGCGAAAGAGTGACGTAAATTTGTTGGAGTGAATCCTCAAGTTTAAAGTGATAAGTAAAAAAAGGTTTATCCAGATGTGAGAAGATTGTGGTTAAGCCAGGATGACAAGTGAAGATAGTGAAAGTGGCTATATTTTCAATACATATTGAAGTTGGAACTACCATGTCCTTCCTTCCTCCCTCCCTCTCTCCTTCATTCCTTCCCTCCTTTTCTCCCTCTTTCCTTCTACCTTTGTGTGTGTGTGTGCGCATGTGCACACATGTGTGTTACTGGGATTTAACCTAAGACCCTGCAAATGCTAGGAAATTATTTTAACACTAATCTACATTGTCATTGAGAGATAGGTGTAGCACAAATAACAAAAACCCAGAGTTAGGGGTTAAAGCTGAAGACCAGAGAAACAGTGCAATAAGCCACTAGAGAGACCTTTTAACTCTGCCAGTGCTCAGACTGAAGAAACAATCTTCAGACTGCCTAGACTGCACTGTGTTTCCACCAAACCTCTGACTACACACTCCATGAGTTCTTGTCTCTTCCCCTTTATATTCCTCCTCTATCCAGCAATTTTGCTCCTGTTTCCACCTCCCCAGTGCTGGGATTCAAGTTGTAAACATGACGTGTCCTGAACTCCTTCACAGGACTGATTATCTTGTCTAAACTTTTTATATTTTTAATTTTATGTCATTATTTAAATCATGGTTGGCTAGCTTTGTGGTTTACCTCATCCACTCTGTTTTTAAGTAGGTCAAGAAGAGGAGGGAGGGCTAAGAAGAGGGAAGGGGGGGGCTAAGTCACTTTGGGCAAGAGGTTTATTAGCCTCAATGACATGCACACAAAGAAGCATAGCTCTCTTCTTAAAGAGAATAAAAGATAACTTATTATGGAGCCATTTTGAGTGATCATGGTCTGTTAACACAGATAAAGGTTACCCCAAATTTTATGTGTCAAGAGACAAATCTCAAAAGACAATAAATCAAAATATTTTGAAGACAAAACAAAAACAAACAGCCTTTAAAGTTCCAATCTTGAACAAAATTCAAAATGCCTTTCGAGATCTGAATGAAACAAACAAACCAAACCTAACTAAGTTTCTAGACCAAAGTGATTTCAAAGCAAACGAGTGAACTAAATACCTTAAACGAAGAGCTTTGGAAGTAGACTCAAAAGGCATATGTCCTATTAGGATCCTTAATTTACTCGCTCAGAATAAACAAGTAGATTGTTAACCAAAGCAAGAAAGGTCCAAGGGCCACAGGAAGAGCTAACAACCCATCTGAGGAAATAACATCAAGAAGCCTGGACTCAATAGTTTCTGGCAGATTACTGACTCTCATTCAGGTCATTCCTTTGGTGAAAAATGGATCATTTTCAGAGTTCCACATTGTGTCATCAGACACTTTTGAAATACTAAATACAGTTTTCATCTTAAAGGGAATAAGAGATAGTTTATTCTGGAGCCATTGTGAATAATCATGCCCTAGGAACTAGACTTAGGTTATTCCAGATTCCATGTTTCAATGTGGAAGTGGTTTTATGAAGTTTTATAGTTTTGCAGACCAAAGAAAGTCATCAGTCAAGACATGTTTAAATTACATTGGTGGGGACATCAGAAAGGTGGTTGCAGCACGAAGAAGGAATCTTTTTTAGGGTTCAAAATGATGTCTGATGACATTCTTAGCTTTTGGGTTTGTGGATGCTAGTGGTCTGCCTAGTTAATAGATTTCAAAGGCCTTCCTTCCTTCCTTCCTTCCTTCCTTCCTTCCTTCCTTCCTTCCTTTCTCTATTAGCCACAGGGTGTTAGTTCTACCACTCTCCATGTGGGCGAGGAATGGCTGCTGATGGTCTTGAAGGTAGCCCAAGAGAAGGTGGTTAGTTAGCCTCTGCACTTGCAGCATTCTGAACTCTCAACATTAGTGCGGTTTCAAGCAGCCGGTCTTTGCAGAAACAGCTTCTTTCCAGAAATTCTCCTTCACAACCCTAACTTCATGGCCGAAGTCCGAAGTTAAGCCTCAGTGCCTCTCCAACACTACCCCAACTCCCCAGAAGGCAAGGTTTTTTTTTGTTTTGTTGTTTTGTTTTTAGGGTTCCTTAGGAGGATGGGCAGGAAGGTGCTACACTACAGGGGAGTAAGTAAAGTTACCTTTGTATTATAAAGTTTGGTTGAAAGACTGTTTGCTCTGTGGTTTGGGCTGGGAGAAAGGTGCTTGGAAAAGTCCAGCGTATGCTTTTAGAAAAATGTTCAGATGGAGAATTTCATAAAAGAGTGGGTGGGCCTAGTTAATATGTGATCTGTGAATTGTGACACTTGTCATTTGTAGGACTTGTGAGATGTGGTGATGATCTGGCTGCCTCTGACCCCCAGGCTGTAGGAGGGCAGGGTTTATTCTTCTCAGCCCCTCTGTGTAGGACCTCACTAGCTGGAAGTCATGCTTCTCTGTTTATGTGGTGCTCTCATTTCCAATGTTTTGGTCTATAAATTCTTTAAAATATTCCTTGAAAAAGGTAAAGATCTTATGGTCAAATACATTTAGGAAGTGGTACGCATTGTATCTTGCTATAACAGAGTGTTAATATACAAAGCTCAATGAATATTGATATTTTAAAGGTTCTGAGAGGCCTAGGAGAAAAAAAAGTGTAGTTTTAACATGATTTCCTAAACTTCCTTTTATTTGAGGATTCCTGTTTGTCTCTCAAGCTATGAACACAAAGAAGTGTTTCTCCCTCACTCATTATCTGTATCATACTTAAGTGATATGTCTTATCAGTCATAAATGAGCATGGTTAAATATTCAATGCATTTTTTTCTACAGAGATGGAAAGGGAATAAAGTATAAATATACATGGAGTGGAAGTCACCGAAAGGGTTTTTATTTTTTTATTTTTTGGATTTTTCGAGACAGAGTTTCTCCGTAGCTTTTTGGTTCCTGTCCTGGAACTAGCTCTTGTAGACCAGGCTGGCCTCGAACTCACAGAGATCCGCCTGCCTCTGCCTCCCGAGTGCTGGGATTAAAGGCATGTGCCACCACCGCCCGGCTACCAAAAGGGTTTTTAAACAATGGAGAATTTTGTAGAGAATTTTTGCTTTGTTATAAGTTATAAAATTAAAGTAATAGACTCTTTGCTTATTGTGATCATCTGCCTAACCTTAACCCTGCTAAATAATCACTATTGACAGTTTGGGGAAAATTTTCACAAATATATTTATATCATGAAAGTGAAGTTTGTTTGTGTGTGCTACACATGTATTCATTTTTTAATTTTATTCATTTTTATTGGTTTGGTTTTTGAGAGAGGGTCTTGTATAACCAATCTGTCCATGAGCCCCTGATCTTCGTTGCTCTACACTCCCAAGTTCTGGAAATCCAGATGTGCACCACAATACCAAGTCCCCTTTATTTACTTATTTAAATAGAAATCTTTATGAAGTATGATTAATAAAAACTGAGAGAAATTGGGGTTCAACCTAAAGATCCAAAAAGCAAAACAGCCAGGCATTGGCTCTTACCTCGACTTCAGTCCAAAAATGGCAATCCTGCCTTCAGGAATCTCAGAAGGAGACTGTGTCTGAGAGCTGTCCGTCGTCCTCCTCCCCCTGTCTTATATTCCTCTCTAGGGCTGGGATTAAAGGTGTGGACTGTTGGGATTAAAGGCATACACCACCCGATTTCTATGGCAACTAGTGTGGCTCTTGGGATTAAAGGTGCATGTCATTGGGATTAAAGGTGCATGTCATTGTAGGTACTGGGGTTAAAGGTGTGTGTTACCAAAACCTGGTCTGTAACATTGACCAGTGGAATTGTTTTACTCTCAGATCTTCAAGCAGTCTTTATTTATTAAAATACAGTTGAAATGCCACTACATCTTTACTTTAAAAATAATTGTTTTTATTTTATATGTGTGAGTGTTTTCTCTGTATATATGAAAGTGCACTGAGTTCATGGCTGGTGCCTGTGGAGATGGAAGGAGGGATGGGATGTACTGCACAGGAGATACAGATGCTTGTAAGCTGCCATGTGGACCCTGGCAATCCAATCAGGTCCTCACAAGAACAGCAAGTGCTCTCAACCCCTGAGCCATTTCTTCAGTCCACTCTCTTAATCTTGACACATAATGAGATTCTATTGCGCATCCTAGTCCACAGCTTATTTTTATCATTTAATAATACATTGTAGCTAGATTTCCATTTTAACACTTCAAAGTTCCCTCTGATTATTTATCATCATTTCAAATGATTTTGTAATTCAGAGTAAAATAATTTATTTCACTGTGACCCCAAATAGCAAAAGTTTAGTCTATTTTCCATTCTTTGTGTGAATAAATAGGAATTTACTTAGATTTTTATTTCTTTGAAAATGTTTTTAAAAATGATTTTCAGTCCACAACACCAGAGAATCTAGGAAGCAAAGAGGACCTTAAGAGAGACATACATGGATTTACATAGGAAGGAAAAAAATGACAAGATCTCCTGAGTAAATTGGGAGCGTGGTGGTCATGGGAGAGGGTAGAAAGAGGGAGGGGATGAATGGAGGGGAGTGGAAAAATATATAGCTCAATAAAAAGAATGATTTTTAAATGTCAGATTTCTTTTTCTTTCTTTCTTTCTTCTTCTTCTTCTTCTTTTTTTTTTTTTCGAGACAAGGTTTCTCTGTAGTTTTTGGTGTCTGTCCTGGAACTAGCTCTTGTAGACCAGGCTGGCCTCGAACTCACGGAGATCCGCCTGCCTCTGCCTCCCAAATGCTGGGATTAAAGGCGTGCGCCACCACCACCTGGGTAAATGTCAGATTTCTTTAGAAATTTTGATAGATATTATTAAATTGTCATCTAAAAAGGCAGTGCCCATTTAAATACAGGAACTCTTTTCTGTTATCTAACAACCAGGGTTTCTTTTCTACATTTTCTTAAACCTAGAGTAAGGAAGTTTTATACTGATTGCTTATATTGTTGTTTCAGAATAATGAGATGGTGGAGCTACAGAGAATACGAATGAAAGATGAAATCCGAGAATATAAATTCCGGGAGACCAGACTCCTTCAGGACTATACAGAACTGGAGGAAGAAAATATTACATTGCAAAAACTGGTGTCCACATTAAAACAGAACCAGGTGAGGATTAAGATTTTCTTCAAAAGTTATACCATAGATAGATCTACATTTTCTAATAAACGAAGTTTATTCTTCCCTTTTTTTCAAAATGTTTATTTTTATGTGTGTGTATGAGCACATACAGGAGTGCAGGTGCTTGCAGGAGCCGCAGACTCGGAATCTCCCTGGAACCCGAGTTAGAGGTACTTGTGAGACCCTTGATGTGGGTGCTGGAGTCAGGTCCTCTGGAAGAGCAGCGCATGCCCTTTAACTGCTGAGCCATCTTTTTAGCCCTATACTTTGTTTCTTAAGAAAGAACTTGTCATGTTTTCTATACTTCTTTGTGTGCTGGAATTTCTCTGTCTTACTATGTCAGCTAAAATGTATAAGAAAAAATGTAAGTAGTATAGTTTACAATGCAGTTTTATTAAGTAAGCAAAATTTTAATTTGTTTTAACTTAGTCATCATTTGTTTTAGTAGTAAGTCAAATATAATAAATTATAATAAATTTAACTTAGCAACTTCCTATTGCTGCTGGTGTACTAACTTGTTTTATACAGATAGCACCCTTAAGATCTTTCTATAAAACTTGTCTGTCTTCCTCCCTTTTTTCTGTCCCCCTTCCCTTCCCTTCCCTTCCCTTCCCTTCCCTTCCCTTCGCTTAGATTCTCTTCCCTTTCCTTTCTTTCCTTCCTTCCCCAATGTCCCTTCCCTTACCCAATTTCTTCTTTTTCTCTTTCCTTCCTTTCTATCTTCCCTTCTTTCCTAGCTGCCCCTTTCTGTCCCTCCGCATTTCTCCCATCTCTTCTCATCTCTCCTCTCCTCTCTTTCCTTCCTCTCTCTTTTCCCCTTTCTTTCATCTCTCCTCCTCCCCTTTGTCTGTCTGTCTCTTCTTTCATTTTAAATGCTTGATTTCTTTTTCAGCTGTAACCTTATTATAAAAGCCCCTTATAAATTACATTTTCTTCCTATAATAAAGCTTGGATGATGTTTTAGTTCCTTTTTATTGCTGTAATAAAACACCACGACAAAAACAACTTAGGGACAAAAGGGTCTATTTTGGTTTAGCAAGCAGGAAAGATATGGTGACAGGAACAAGAAGTTGGATGGTTATATTACATTTGCCCCTGGAAAGCAGAGAGTGATCAGGTAATGGAGCTGGGCTATAAATCCTCAAGGCATACCCCACAGTTACCAACTTCCATCAGCAAGACCCTACCTCCTAAAATTTCCACAGCCTTTCTAAACAGCACCACTGGGTGTGAGTCATGTATTCAAACATGTGAGCCTATAGGGGACATTTCACCTTCAAACCACAACATTCTGCTTCTGGCTACCTCACCCACCCCAGGCTAATGGACGTTACTTAGTGCAAAATGTATTTAGTCTAACTGAATCCTACAGCTTCATGTCTGCCATCTGGGGCTTGTGATGAAAGTGGCTGTACCCCATTCCTCTAGCTCTGTCTTCTGGTATATATAGACTCTGTCTTAGGTAGGCTTCATAACATACCTATAGCTTTCCTTGGCAGATGGTTCATGATTCTGGTATTTCCAATATTTTAAATCTCCACTACCACTTAGGGTTCACCCTCACAGTTTCACTCTGTGGTTTCTCAGGACCTTTTTTCAGGAACTTTACCCATGCCACATGCTGCTTGGTCCCCAAAGTCTTTGAAACTGTGGAAGAAGACTTCATGATCCTTTCAATATTACATCTCTCATACCTGCAAAACTAGTACCACATGTTACTAGCAGACACTAGTAAGCTCTGCTGACACCTTGTATTGGAACATGGTTCCATCTTATAACACTAGGTAATTCATTTCCAGGAGCTGGATATCACATGGACATTGGAGCTTAGGTTCTCTGCTTTTAAAGAGATATATTTTTACTAGCCTTCTGTTATAGGGAGGCTGTTAGTTTGTTTCCTGGCTGCCTGGCAGCTCAGACCTGAAATAATCACACAGAATTTGTATTAATTAAATCACTGCATGGCCCGTTAGCTCTAACTTCTTATTGGCTAACTCTTACTTCTTAATTTAACCCATCTCCATTAATTTGTTCATCACACGAGGTCGTGGCCTACCAACAAAATTTCAGTGTGTCTGTCTCCAGTGGCAGCTCCATGGCTTCTCCCTTACTGTGCCTACTTTCTCCCAGCATTCAGTTTAGTTTTCCCCACCTACCTAAATTCTGCCCTATCAATAGGCCAAAGCAGTTTCTTTGTTCACCAGTTCACAGTATACAGAGGGGAATCACACATCACCCTTCTTCTCCAATTATTACTCTTTATCACTGCAGATCTACATGGACTTCATGGATTGCCTCTGGCATAGATTCTTTGTGTGGACTGTAGTAGGAAGTTATATAGCAAGAGAGAAGTCTGGTTCACAGAGGATCTTACGGAGCTGAGATTCCAAGCTTGACTTGGCTGTCTATTCCCATTTTGTTACACAGGGTAAAGTCCTTCTATCTTAACTAAGGCATTTTCAATTAGTTCTTATTTAGTTCAGTCAAATCTATATCCCAACTAAACTGGTACCTCAACATTTTCAAAATAAATAATTCCATTAATATTACAAAAGGAAGGAGGAAAAAGAGTAAAATATATATGAAAGCAATAATGATCTATGATTCCTGTTTCAATTTAAAACAATAAAAATACAGATATAAAACTAAATGTACAGTTTATATTAGTATCTAGGAGTATAATGTTTATTACTTGTTCTAGTTTTTTTTCAGAATAGTTATTTACTAAGCAAATGCTTATTGAAGAGCAGAATTTGGTTTTAAACATTGTGGAGGAGCATTGACATACTAAGGGATACCTAGGAGAATCAAAAGGTACTTAAAATTTTTTTATTGAGAAAGAGTATCAATATGTAACCTGGACTAGCCTGGAAACTTACTGTGTAGTCCATGTTGGCCTCAAACTCACAGATTTGCTTGCCTTTGCCTCCAGAGTTCTGGGATTAAAGAGATGTAGCACCGTGTGTGCCCCAGAAAACATGTTTTTAAAAGGTGGCATAGTATCGTGGAAGAGTCTCCAGGAACATACAAGCTCAGAGACACTGTCATCTATGGTGTCTGTGGCCAAAGTTTATTTGAGCAGGTTCTTTATTATAATTAGAGAGGATGTTACATTACTCACAGCATGGATATTCATTATTTGGGGCTAAATTTTTGGCTTTTTAAAATCTTATTCTCAAAAATGTTTTATTGAAATTTTGGTCTTCTTGTGATCTTTTAAACAAATGTTTGTCTGCATACTAAAGCTGTATTTTTAGTTGATGAAATAAAACAGTGGTGATAAAGATTTTTTTCTTGGGTGCTGCATATTAAAAAATTTGAAAAAAGTTATCAAAATATTTTATGGTTGCTTATTAGGAAAACAATGAATCCTAATAAATAATGGATCCTTTTGTCCACTATGTCCTAAAAAAAATCCTAGCATAATAAATACCTTTTCATTTCTGCTGTGTTTTAAAAATATATTTTTATATTTTAAAATATAGCTAGTTGTATATATATATGTGTATGTGTGTGTGTTTGTATCTATGTAACTGTTGTGTTGTGTGTTATCCTAAGAATGTAGTATGCATTTTTTATTTTTTATTTTGTAGACTGTTTATATTTTACTTAAATGATTAAATCCATTAGAGTGTTTAATGGAAATTTTTATTAAGGTCAAAATTTTATCTTTATGAATCTTCTTTAACCTGTCTAATTTAGGTTGAATATGAAGGCTTAAAACATGAAATTAAGCGATTTGAAGAAGAAACAGTGTTATTGAACAGCCAACTGGAAGATGCCATCCGACTGAAAGAGATTGCAGAGCATCAGTTGGAAGAAGCCCTTGAGACATTGAAAAATGAAAGAGAGCAAAAGAACAACCTGAGGAAGGAGCTGTCCCAGTACATCAACCTCAGTGATAACCACATCAGCATCTCGGTAGATGGGCTCAAGTTTTCTGAGGATGGGAGCGAGCCAAACAACGACGACAAGATGAATGGGCATATCCATGGGCCTCTTGGGAAACTTAATGGAGACTATCGTACCCCCACATCACGGAAAGGAGAATCCCTACACCCCGTGTCTGACTTATTCAGTGAGCTGAACATTTCAGAAATTCAGAAATTGAAGCAGCAGCTCATGCAGGTAAGAACTTTACTTTTATCTACAATAATGAATTTCATGTTGATTGATGTTGTGTGCCATGGGAATTCTGATTCTCAGATTTTTCTTCCTGATTAATTTTTTTTCACATATTGATTCTTCAACTAGAAGATTTGGAAATAAGATATTTTAGAAAGACATGACAGAAAGAATGGTGAAAATAAATTTTTTTTTGAAGCTCTTGAGAAATGAGTTGGGCATAGCTCAGTAGTAGAGAGCTTGCCTAGCAATTTCTGGGTCCTGGATTCAGTCTGTAGCACCATAATAAAAGAGCTTCTTTGATTTATGATTTGGAGTACAGTGTGGTCTGTGAAAAGACAAATCATTCATATATTTATGAATGATAAGAGAATTCAGAAATATTATATGCAAGTAAAATGACAGAAAATACTGCTTTTAAGATAATGGTTACATTCCTCAGAAACACAAAGACACAAAGGATTTTAAATACACAAGGACTTCCTAAATAAAAAGCAGTCAAGATTCCATATGGTTAAAAACACAAAACAAGTGTAAGTAAGAAAACGTATAATTCTCTTTCTTGGTTGAGTCTTTGTTTGGTTTCAGTATCAGAGTAACTGTAGCCTCATAAAAAGAGTTTGGCAATGTTCCTTCTGTTTTTATTATGTGGAACTCTTTGAAGAGTACAGGTATTACCACTTCTTGGGAAGTTCTGGTAGAATTCTGCACTGAAACCATCCAGTCCTGGGCTTCTTTTAGTTGGGAGGCTTTTGATGACTGCTTTTATTTCCTTGAAGGTTGTAAGTCTATTTAATTTGTTTACCTGGTTTTGATTTAATTTTGGTATGTGGTACCTATACAGAAAATTGTCCATTTCTTTTATATTTTCCAATTTTGTGGAAGACAGATTTTCGAAGTATGACCTAATGATTCTCTGAATTTCCTCAGTGTCTGTTGCTGCGTCCCCCTTTTCATTTCTGATTTTGTTAATTTTGATGTTTTATCCCTGCCTTTTGATTAGTTTGGATAAAGGTTTATCTATCGTGTTGATTTTCTCAAAGAACCAGCTCTTTGTCTCATTCTTTGTATTGTTTTCTTTGTTTTTATTTTATTGATTTCAGCCCTCAATTGATTATTTCCTGTCTTTTACTCCTCCTGATAAGTTTGCTTCCTTTTGTTCTAGAGCTTTCAGGTGTGCTGTTAAGTCACTAGTGTGAGATTTTTTTTCCCCCTTTCTTTATGTAGGCACTTAGTGCAATGAACTTTCCTCTTAGCACCGCTTTCATAGTGTTCCACAGGTTTAAGTACGTTGTGCCTTCACTTTTGTTGAATTCTAGGAAGTCTTTAAATTCTTTCTTTATTTCTTCCTTGACCAAGGGGTGGTTCAATTGGGCACTGTTCAATTTCCATGAATTTGTAGGCTTTACCAATTAGTGTTGTTAAATTCTAACGTTAAACCATGATGATCCATTAAGATACAGGGTTTTTTTTTCTTCCAATTTTTTTGTATGGGTTGAGGTCTGCTGTGTTACTGAGTATGTGGTCAATTTTAGAGAAGCTTCCATGAGGTGCTGAGAAGATAATTTTTTTTGTGTGTTTGGTTGAAATGTTCTGTAGATGTCTGCTAACTCCATTTGATTCATGACATCTGTTAGTTCTCTTATTTCTCTGTTAAGTTTCTGTCTGGTTGACCTGTCCATTGTGGAGATTGGGGTGTTGAAGTTTCCTTCTTTTAGTGTGTGGGGTTTGATGTGCCATTTAAGCTTTAGTAATGTTTTTTTTTTTTTCATATGTGGGTGCTCTTGCATTTGGGGCATAGATGTTGAGGATTGAGACTTCATCTTGATGGATTTTTCCTCTTAAGAGTATAAATTGTCTTCCATCTCTTCTGATTGATTTTAGTTTGGAGCCTGTTTTGTGAGATATTTGGATAGTTACACCTGCTTGTTTCTTAGGTCCATTTGATTGGAAAACCTTTTCCCAACTTTTTACTCTGAAGTAATGTCTGTCTTTGAGATTGAGGTGTGTTTCTTGTATACATTAGAAGGCTGGATCTTGTTTTTGTATCCATTCTCTTAGCCTGTGTCTTTTTATAGGTGAATTGAGTCCATTGATATTAAAAGATATTAATGACCAGTGATTGTTAAATGCTCTTATTGTTCAGTGGTAGTGTTTGTGTGTTTCCCTTTTTTTAGGTTTTGCTGATTTATTTTTCTGTTGCCTGTGTTTTTTTGGGTGCAGTTTGGCTTCCTTGGGTTGAAGTTTTTCTTCTAGTACTTTTATTAGGGCTGGATTTGTGGATAGGTATTGTTGAAATCTTGTTTTATCATCAAATATCTTGTTTTCTCCATCTATGGTGATGGAAAGATCTGTGGTCTCTTAGTGTCTGCAGCACATCTCTCTAGGACCTTCTAGCTTTCATGATTTTCATTGAGAAGTTGAGTGTAATTCTTATAGGTCTGTTTTTATACGCTAATTGGCCTTTTGCCTTTGCAGCTCTTAATATTGTCTCTTTATTCTGTATGTTTTGTGTTTTGATTATTATATGGCGAGGCACTTTTTTTTTTTTTTTGGTTCAGTCTACTAGGTGTTCTATGAGATTTTTGTACCTTCATAGGAATATCCTTCTTAAGATTGGGAAAGTTTTCTTCTATGATTTTGTTGAATATATTTTCTGTGCATTTGAGCTGGAGTTCTCTTTCTATTCCTATTATTCTTAAGTTTGGTATTTTCATAGTGTCCCAGATTTCCCGTTATATGTTAAGAATTTGTTGGATTTCACATTTTCTTTGACCAATGGATCTATTTCCTCTATCATATCTTCAATGTCTGAGATTCTCTCTTCCATCACTTGTATTCTCTTGTTCATGCTTGCCTCAATAGTTCCCGTTCGTTTACCCAGATTTTCTATATCCAGAATTCTCTCAGTTTGTATTTTCTTTATTGCCTCTATTTAAGTCTTCAAGTCTTTAACTGCTTGCTTTACTTGTTTGATTGTTTTTTCTTGGTTTTCTTTGAGAAATTTATTGATTTCCAATTTTTTGTTTGTCTTTTCCTCCAGTTTTTCATGGAAATTTTCATTTCCTCTTTAAATGTCTCCATCATCCTCATAAAGTTACATTTCAAATCATTTTCTTCTGCTTCTTTTTGGTTAGGATGATCAAGTCTTCCTGTTGTTGCTTTGTTGCTTTTTAGGTTGTTGGGTGAATTCTTACATTGGCACCTATTCATCTCTTCCTCCAATTGGTGCTGGCAGTGTCTTTGCCTCTTAGCCCAATCCTTGCAGTGGCTGTCTATCTTTGGTAACTGTTCTTGGTCTATTCTGTACTGTCACTGTTTGTGTCTGAGGGAGCCACTGAGATCTTGATCCACTCTGTGCAGTCACAACCTGTGCTTCAGAGTTTCTCTCTTCTTGGGGACCAGCCTTGATTAGAAATATAGTAAGGAATATGAAGATACAAATGAAAATAATAAAATGGAGAAACATATAGTATAGCATTGGGAGGGATTTCCAGTGAGTATTAAAAATTCATCCACATTTAATTTTCAATTGTTTTAAATACCCCTGACTCCAAAAGGTAGGAATGAGATAAAAAGCTGCATTAACAGATACAAGGAAATGAACATACCAATTGAAAGTCACAGGCTACATTCATAGTTAAACATTCTGTTGTTAGAACAAAACAAGTCACATTCACACCCTAGACCAAAGCATTCTGTAGGCAAACCACTCTCTGGGCAGAATCCAGTTATCTCCTTAAGGGAATTGGAACTTAGTTGGCTCCTTAGACTTCTGTTTGAGGTAGGAACACATCTACTTTTCTATTCTTGGAGTACAAAGTCTGGCTATTAGCTATACCTGTTGACAATAACCTTGAGAGAGCAGAATTCTCTGATCTACGTCTATGTGGGACCTTTGTTTGAGGTAGAGGCACAATAACCTTAAAGAACTAGAGGTAAGTTCCAACTCTCTGACCTTTGGTCTACATGGAAATAGGCTCATATTTTTGGCTTCCACAATTCCTCCCTTTTTATTTATTTTAATAATGCCTCTACTTCTGCATCAGGCAGATGGTTGCTTCTGCCTTTGGTGAACACTTTTCCATTTCCCAGACTTACCCATCTTCTGAACATGCCTTCCAAATATGCAAGTCCATGTCTTAGGCACCTGGGGGAAAAAGGATCAAACCTGTCACTGACTGTCAGCCTCTGTAAATAAAGGGTTAAAGGAGACAGTACTGGACTCTGTGTCTCTGAGCCAAGTTTCTTTTTTTTTTTAAATTTATTTTTTATTGAAAAAAATTTCCGCCTCCTCCCAGCCTCCCATTTCCCTCCAACTCCTCTCCCCCTTCCCTCACTGCTCTCCCCCTCTCTCTCCAGTCCGAAGAACAGTCAGGGTTCCCTGCCCTGTGGAAAGTCCAAGGTCCTTCCCCCTCCATCCAGGTCTAGGAAGGTGAGCATCCAAACTGGCTAGGCTCCCACAAAGCCAGAAAATGAAGTAGGATCAAAACCCAGTGCCATTGTCCTTGGCTTCTCATCAGCCCTCATTGTCCGCCATGTTCAGAGAGTCCGGTTTTATCCCATGCTTTTTCAGTCATAGTCCAGCTGGCCTTGGTGAGCTCCCAATAGATCCGCCCCACTGTCTCAGTGGGTGGGTGCACCCCTCGTGGTCCTGACTTCCTTGCTTATGTTCTCCCTCCTTCTGCTCCTCATTGGGACCTTGGGAGCTCAGTCCAGTGCTCCAGTGTGGGTCTCTGTCTCTATCTCCATCCATCGCCAGATGAAGGTTCTATGGTTATATGCAAGATATTCATCAGTATGGCTAAAGGATAGGGTCATTTCAGGTTCCCTATCCTCAGCTGCCCAAGGAACTAGGTGGGGACATCGCCCTGGGCACCTGGGAGCCCCTCTAGGTTCAAGCCCTAAGATGGCTCCCTTAATTAGGATATATACTTCCCTGCTTCCATATCCACCGTTCCTTTATCCCAACCATCCCATTCCCCCAAGCTTCCCCCATCCTCCCCTTTTCACTTTTCTCTCCCCATCTCCCCTAATCCCCATCCCACCCCACACCCAAGATCCCAATTTTTTGCCTGGCAATCTTGTCTACTTCCCATATCCAGGAGGATAACTATATGTTTTTCTTTGGGTTCACCTTCTTATTTAGCTTCTTTAGGATCACAAATTATAGACTCAATGTTCTTTATTTATGGCTAGAAACCAATTATGAGTGAGTATATCCCATGTTCATCTTTTTGGGTCTGGGTTACCTCACTCAGCATAGTGTTTTCTATTTCCATCCATCCATTTTTTTTTTTTTGGTTTTTCGAGACAGGGTTTCTCTGTGGTTTTGGAGCCTGTCCTGGAACTAGCTCTTGTAGACCAGACTGGTCTCGAACTCACAGAGATCTGCCTGCCTCTGCCTCCTAAGCACTGGGATTAAACCCATGCGCCACCACCGCCCGGCTATTTCCATCCATTTGCATGCAAAATTCAAGAAGCCATTGTTTTTTACCTCTGAGTAGTACTCTAACGTATACACACTTTCTTCATCCATTCTTCCATTGAAGGACATCTAGGTTGTTTCCAGTTTCTGGCTATTACAAATAATGCTGCTATGAACATAGTTGAACAAATGCTTTTGTAATATGATAGGGCATCTCTTGGGTATATTCCCAAGAGTGGTTTTGCTGGGTCCTGGGGTAGGTTGATCCCGAATTACCTGAGAAATCGCCACACTGATTTCCAAAGTGGTTGCACAAGTTTGCATTCCCACCAGCAATGGATGAGGGTACCCCTTCCTCCACAACCTCTCCAGCAAAGACCATCATTGGTGTTTTTGATTTTAGCCATTCTGATAGGTGTAAGATGATTCTGAGCCAAGTTTCCACCAAGAGAGTTCATCCACATTTAGCTAATGGTAAGCAAGCAGATAATACTTTGTGTTATTCATACTTCTATGGCTATAATATCCCCTAATTACAGGAGTGGAGGATCACCAGGCTTGGAAATGCCCACTTTTGAATTGGTCTAGAGTATTCAGCAGTATTAAAATCTAAATGTGTCTTATCAAACATGTAAAATTCAAGAATTCATTGCTAATGTCAAACTTTTCTTAGACAAGTTCTAATCATTTTCTAATCATAAACATCTTATAGTAAACTAAAGCATTAGCAGGTGGATACCATAACACAATTTAACAGGTCAATACTATAGCACAATTTGTCAAAACACAGTTCTCTTCAATTCATCCTAACCAAAATACAGGAGAAGGTTTTTGTAATGGGCAAGAGTACAAATGCAATGCTGCTCGTAAGGAAATTGTCTCAGCATCTGGACAACAGCAAACCCCTTAGACTCCCTCCTCATATCTAAAGAGGGCCTCCAGTCACTCCTTGTAATGAGTCTGTCCCAGCATCTGGACAGCAGCAAACCCTTTAGACTCCCTCCTCATATCTAAAGAGGGCCTCCAGTCACTCCTTGTAATGAGTCTGTTTTCCTCTGATGGGGAAATTGAGGTCTCAGTTCTCATGTCCTATATTTCAACAGAAGACTGACTACCTCACTGGCAGTCTGAGTTCTGTGTCCCAAAGCATAAAACACTCAAATGTTCAGTCTGCATTTCTAGTCTGACTCTAAATTGAACAAGATTCACTAGGTCTGGAAGTTTTCATGGAAAGTTATCAAAAACATTCTTAGGTTTGGTCATTTCAGGGTGTCTCAGAGTTTCTGGATGTTTTGTGTTAAGAATTTGTTGGATGTAACATTTTCTTTGACCAATAAATCTATTTCCTCTATCATATCTTCAATGCCCGAGACTCTTCTCTTCCATCTCTTGTATTCTGTTGGTTATGGTTGCATCTGTAGTTCCTGTTTGTTTACTCAGATTTTTTCCCATTTACAGAGCTTCTTTGGTTTGTGTTTTCTTTATTGCCCCTATTTCAGTTTTCAAGCCTTCAACTGTTTTAACCATTTGCCTTACCTGTTTGATTATTTTTTTCCTTGAGTTTCTTTAAGAGATTTATTGATTTCTTCCAATATATTTGTTTGCCTTTTCTTCATTTCTTTAAGGGAATTTTTCATTTCCCCTTTATGGGTCGCTATCATCTTCATAAAATTATATTTAAGGTCATTTTCTTCTGCTTCTTCTTAGGATGATCAGGTCTTCCTGTTGTATGACCATTGGGTTCTGGTGTTGCCATGTTGCTTTTTAGGTTGTTGAATGAATTCTTGCATTGGCACCTACCCATCTCTTCCTCCCATTGGTGCAAGCAGTGTCTTTGTCTCTTTTTCCAATCCTTACACATGGTGTCTCTGTATCAAGGATCCTCTCTTGGACCAATTGTTGCAATTGCTGTCTGTGTCTTAGGGAATCACTCTTGGTTTTCTCTGTGCAGTCACTGTCTGTGTCTCAGGGAGCTGCTGAGGTCTCCAGGGATAGCTGGGGGTTGGTGGTGGGGATAGAGTGGAACTTGTGGTTTACAAGGTCTGATCAATGGGAGAGTGTTGGAGCAGCCTGCCTGCAGGTGACTTGCCTGATGGCCAGCTAGTGAAGCTGAGACAGTGGGGGAAGGGTCTGAGGTTTTTCACTGGGACCTAGGACCTAGAAACTGGACTTTCCCTTCTAGGGGCTGATCATTCACCTCTTGGTTTGCTCTGTGTAGTCAGTCTGTGTCAGAGATCCTCTAAGGTTATAGGAGATGGGTGGATTTTTGGGGCAGAGTGGGACTTGTAGCTTACAAGTTCTGGTCTATGGGGAGGTGTTGGAGCAGTCTACCTGTAGGAGGCTTGCCTGCTGGCTGGTTAGTGCAGCTGATGCAGGGGTGGGGGGTGGGGGGTGGGGGCTGGGGTTTTTCCCCGGGGCCTAGGGCCTAGAGACTGGGGTGTCTAGCTTGGGAGCTGATCACTCACCTCTTGGTCTACTCTCTGCAGGTGCCTAAAGATGATTTCATATTCTGTATTTGACCAGGTAAAAGGCATAGGTCAATGATATAAGTCTGTTTGGATTGTATAGGCAAACCTCTATCCATGCCACATGAAAGGATGGCAAGTAGTTATAAGTCATGAGGACTTTGTAGCCAACAAAATTTATTGTGTTTCATCCGGTCTCAGAGCTGTTCCCATGTAGAGGGATCAGTACGCATCACCTATCTTGTAGTCTTTCTCCGTCTCTTTTTTTTATATCTGTAGCCAACATTTTCAAGAGGTCTCCCCCAAGCAAATCTGATCTTCATTAATTTTGAAGATCACTGGCAGCTGGTTCTGCCCCTTTTGGTTCTGTGAGTGCCTAGTCTCATGTTGGCAGGTACTCGATCTATCTCTGGAAATTTGTTGTATCTACCTGAAGCAGGAGTTGGTACCAGTGTTGGCTGCTCAAGTGCTTAGCTGTACAGCAGGACCTTTTAAAAGGGCCATGACTCTATATGCTGAACCCACCCAAAAGACTGCTTTCTTAGGCTCTATGTGGATATTTGAGCCATATGTAGTTGAACTTTTCTTTAGGCTACCAGTTCCCAAACAATGACATGGAGACTTCGTATTAATTATTAAAGCTCAGCCTATAGCTTAGTTGTTCCTAACTAACTCTTATAACTTAAATTAAACCATTTATATTAATCAACATTCTATCAGTTGGCATTATCTTGCTTTCATATTGCACCTCTTGTTCCTTTTTTGTGACTCCTGGCATCTCTCACACACCTAGATTCTTCCTCCTTTTCCTTTCCCCAGAAATCCCACTTATCCCTCCTGCCTAGCTATTGGCCTTTCAGCTTTTTATTACACCAATCACAACAAATACATCTTCACCCAGTGTACAAATATCCCACAACACTGAGCCGTATCTCCAATCCTGGTGTACAGTGTTGATGTATGGGACAGGTGTAGTGATACATTCTTGTAACCATAGCACCCTGGAGGCTGAGGCAGAGGGATCACAAGGTCAAGGGTAAACTCATCTACATAGGGAGATCAAATCTAGCTCAGGCTACAAAGTGACCCTGTCTCAAAACAAACAAACAGAAAGATAAACATACAGCCACACACAGAGAAAAAGTATGGTATCTATATGAGGGAATAATACTTAGTCTTAAAACATAATGAAATTGTATCATTTAGAACAATACTGGTCAATGTAAAGAATATCATGCCAAGTGAAATAAGTCAGGCACAGTAATATAAATACTGTGTCATCTAATTTATATATAAAATATTAAAAGATGGTAGTTGACAGAGTCTGAGTTACCAGAGATGGTTGATGGGGGAAATTAAAGACAATCAAAATTTCAGCTATACCATAGAAATAAATTATATGGAAACCTTGAGCAATGTGGTGATTATATTAATAGCAATGTGTTGTAAATTTTTAAATTGCTGTGACAAATATCTAGGATCAATTAACTTATATGATAGAGAGATATTTGGGGGTTTTGTTTTAAGAGTAACAATTGCTAACAATTGCTTGACTCCATCACTTTTGGGTTTGTATTGGGACAGAGATCATGTTTTTTAAAACAATTTGTTAAAAAGCAAAACATAGAAATGGACAACTAATAAAATAGTTTTCATTCTTTGTGCTAAAAGTCACCGTAAACAAAATATGGTGAGATATACTGGGGACTAGAACTACTTACTCCATGAAATCCAGGAAGAAAAAGAAGGGAAATGGGAGCCAGAGCTCCAGTGCCTCTTTAAGGGCCTGTCTGCAGTGATCTAGCTCCCTCCTTCTAGGCCTCTTTAAGGACCTGTCTGCAGTGATCTAGCTCCCTCCTACTAGGCCTCTTTAAGGGCCTGTCTGCAGTGATCTAGCTCCCTCCTTCTAGGCCTCTTTAAGGGCCTGTCTGCAGTGATCTAGCTCCCTCCTTCTAGGCCTCTTTGAGGGCCTGTCTGCAGTGATCTAGCTCCCTCCTACTAGGCCTCTTTAAGGGCCTGTCTGCAGTGATCTAGCTCCCTCCTACTAGGCCCTACTTTCTGAAGATTCTGTACCCTCTCAGTACTGATATAGGCTGGACACCAAACTTTTAACACATGGGTTTTGGGAGACAAATAAGACAGGATAACTGTATAAGATAGTAGATATGTTAAATAGTTTGCTTTAGTCTTATAAAGGACTAAAATGTACATGTACCATAAGTATGATTTAACATTTTTTTAAAAAATAACAGGATTCATTTGAACTTAATGGAACACAGGAGTCTGATGCTGGAAGATCATTTGAACTCACGAATTTGGGGCCAGTCTTGGCAATATAGTGAAACTTCATGTTGCAAATTACTTACTTACTTGATTAATTGAAATATATATTGGTATATAATTTACATTTAATAAATTCATCTTTTCAGCACTTTATTTAAAAACATGAACATAGATATCAATGACTAATAAAATAACTTTGACTCTTTGTATTCAAAGTCCTAATATGAAACGAAATATGGTGAGACATGCCTTTAATTCCAGCACTCAAGAGGCTGAGGTAGGAGGATCACTAATTTGAGAACAACCTGGGTTACATAGTAACAAGATCTTATCTCAAAAAATCCTAATGTGAATTATTTTTGTCATTTAGTTTTAAAGAAGCTTAATCTACTCCATCTTTGTTAAAGTTTTTTAAAACTCAAAATAAAGTCTCTTGCAGAATACATTTATAATCTACAATTTTATTTTAAGAATATAACCACTTAGTAATTAGAGTGCCAGAGAAAAATAACACTTTATTGGTTTTAAGATTTATTTATTTATGCTATGCGTATGCATGTGTGTATGTTTGCATCACTTGCATGCTGTGCCTATGATAACAGAAGAGGATTTCCTGGAACTAAGGTTATATGCAGCTATAAACCATCATGTGGGTAATGGAAACCAAACCTTTATCTTCTGAAAGAGAAGCAAGTGTTCTTAACCCCTAAATGCAGATGTCCCTTTGGTACTCCTGGATGGGTTTCTATCTATCCACCATGTCTCACTTGCTAGTTCCTGCAGCTGCTTATGAAATAATCACTCTGAGGCTTTTTATCAGTTATTATTATTTGGCCAATGTTTTTGGCCTCTTACTGGATAGCTCTAACTATAAATTAAATTATTTCTAATAGTTTATATTTTATCATGAGTCTCATGATCCGCCTGGTTGGATCTCTGTTTCCTTTGATGATGATGTGGCATATTCTTGATTCTGCCTACTCTTTCTATCTCTGTTCAGATTTCCACCTGACTTTACTCTGCTAAACCATTGGTCAAAACAGCTTTATTCATCAACCAATGAAAGCAACACACATACAGGAGGATCTCCCACACCACTTGAACTATCTCTCCAGTTCTAATAATACTTTAAATACAACTTTAAGATATATCAGTAAGCAGATTAAACAACATTTAGTGATCAACAAATTTAACTGTTCTTTTATTTTTATCAGTCTCTTGCAAATTTAGTCTGTAGGTTCTGAGTAAGTCAGTTTTAGTTTCTTTATAGTTCTCCATCTGTCTATTAGCATGACACTCATTCACTTGTTGAACATATATGATAATATTTCGCTCATCCTTCTCCATATTTTCTCTAACCCTCCCTAAAATTATTGTCTTCTTCTGAAAACCATGCTTGTATTTCCCCATCTCTCTCTCTCTCTCTCTCTCTCTCTCTCTCTCTCTCTCTCTTTATCAGTATCTGGCTACTTCTGTGAAATGCATAATGCCTTACCTTCAGTGGTTCTTCTATTTCTTTGTTTTTGTTTGTTTTGTTTCTTGTTGTTCTTGTGTATTTTTTTCTTTATCCAAATTAACTTCAGTTTCTGTTTTACTATTGTAACACCTGATTCTGCGTTACCCTCTCAGTACAGTTCACGCGCCACTGTACCGAGCTGGGCAAGGGCCTGGAGAACGAAAGAACACACAAGAGACCTGGGTCAATTGAAAGGAGATCAGCCAAATGCCATTTATTCAACCTTGGGAAAATTCTTATATACCTAGCTGCTGCACAAGAAATTCTCCCCAGGCAGGTGGGCAATTGCCATACCCCAAGATGGAGTAAACAATGCACTATAGCTAATCACTAGGTGGGGCAGAGAGAGCACAGGAACAAACAGAATGTTTAGCTGGCTGACCAGAAACTGTCCTCAAGATGAACCCCAGGAGCAGGGGTAGACCCAGGCCCTACAACTATCATTACCTTTGGGGTTATCTTGAGACTTTTTTTCATTTTTCAGCACTTTTGCTTCTGCTTTAATTAGAAAAGTTGATGTATTTATTTAGCACATAATTTACACAGCTTTTAATTTTTCCCTATCATGTAGTTATAATTTAAATGATGAAAAGGAGTATAATGTATTGTTCTGAGAGATTAATCTAAACCATTTCCTTTATAAAGTCATGAGAGAATTTGGAAAACCAAATATTCTTGCAAATATTTCTTCGTCTTCCTTATAACCACCATTTCCCATATAAACAGCTGTGGCCTGAATTTTAATCCAGTCTGTATTTTTTTTATAAACTTGGTCATGCTTCTTTTCAACTGAAGCCCAAATCATCAGCGCTGATTTCAAGGGTATCATATGTCTATCCATTAAATACATGTACAGTTATCAGTTGTGGAAAATCCTTGAAAAACAGCGTTGGCACTATAGTTTGTAAGGAGGGGAGTCATCAGTAGCAGAAGGTGGGACAAAGAGAAAGGCAGAAGAATTTGAGCAGCTAGTCTTCAGCTATAGCCTCAGCCTCCACCAGCAATCAACATCACCATCTTTCTTGTAGACCCCTACCTGCATGTAGCACCCCACCACTTGGCATTCAGACCGCTATGGGTTGTGTCTGTGTCTTTCTACTTTCAGATTCTGGCTCTGCATACTTCTGTAGCTGCCATTCTGTTTACACTTGGATTTGTGTGCCATCCAGCAGCTTAGGAGACATAAGAGTTATGATTATTTTTCCTTTGTTCTTTCCAGCAAGAGTAATATGTTTTCAGTAAATGTAAATGTATTTATTAAAAAAAGCCATCGGCAAAATAAAAACTTCTATGGCATATAACACTACTGATAGTTATCATATGTGATATAAATTAGTAAATATTTTATAAATACAGTATTGGAGAAAATATTCCCCAACTCCCAATATAAGATAGAACAGTAGGAAGAGAATCAGTGGATATTGTTAGTTATTAAAGAAGAATACCATCAACAAAAAATATATAGCCAGTTTAAGCTTTGAAGTATTTCGCATTTACTTTAAAGATCAATAACTCTTAAATTGTTTAAGCAGAGCAAATGTTCATTGAAATCCAAATACAATTTAAGGTACTCTAAGTTCTAATAGCTGAGTGATAATATAATGCTGAAGTTTTATGAAATTATCTGTAATAAAACATACTCGTTCTATTAGACCAACATTGTCTAGGAACAAATAGTAAAATATATGCATACCTACCTATCTATATACAAATATGTGTAAAATATACGAAATTTGGGTGCCATTCCTTATTTAATTTACTTAAAACTACATCAAACACACAGGGGAGAGCCCATGTTCTGTTGAATGTTTTTTTTTTTGTTTTTTGTTTTTTTTTTTTTGGTTTTTCGAGACAGGGTTTCTCTGTGGTTTTGGAGCCTGTCCTGGAACTAGCTCTTGTAGACCAGGCTGGTCTCGAACTCACAGAGATCCGCCTGCCTCTGCCTCCCGAGTGCTGGGATTAAAGGCGTGCACCACCACCGCCCGGCTTGTTGAATGTTTTTTATAGTTGCTATAATGATAGATTTTCGAAAATGTTATATTAAATACAAACAAAATATAAAACAGACCCAAAGCTGTTCAAAATATATTACCTGATTTGTCAAGACATTTTACCCTACAATAAGCTTGAAACATATCTTGTACATTTTGTTTTGATTCAATTTGTGAATAGACTTTTCCAAAAGGAAAGGCTGTTGCAAGGAGAGGCAGCTTGTTTGTCCCGGCCACTCAGATAGCTTAGCCCCCGAAATAACCACACAGAAACTATATTTATTAAAACACTGCTTGGCCATTAGCTCTAGCTTCTTATTGGCTAACTCTTACATATTAGTTTAACCCATCTCCATTAATCTGTGTATCACCACATGTCAGTGGCTTACCCGAGATTCTAACCAGCATTTGTCTCAGGCAGAAGATCCATGGCTTCACTGACTCTGCCTTTCTCCCCCCAGCATTCAATTCTGTTTCCCCTTCCTACCTAAGTTCTGCCCTATCAGGCCCAAAGCAGTTTCTTTATTCATTAATCAATAAAAGCAACACATGAACAAAAAACCTCCTATACCAAAAGGCTATTTGGAAAAAGCTTCAGTTTATTTGGATAATGCTTAAATTTTAGAGGGAATTCACTCAGTTTTCAAGGAAAAAAAGACCACAGAATCCCCCAAGTCCATTTTTTAACAAGATCATAATGCCAACAATAGACTATTTAGAAGATTTTTCTATTTTCTTTATAAAAAATTCAAATGGCATCGTTTACATCAACTCCCATATTATGAATTAGGTATTTTTGGATTGACTTACCAGACTCGGAAATAAAGAACCATTTGAATTTAATTTGAAATAATGGGAGCATTGGTTCTACTATGGGCACTTTAAATATATGCATGTCTATCTAACTGCATCGAGTTCATTATTGGCTTTGCACTGAAGTTATTCAGACATTGTCTTGTGTCATTGCAGGTAGAACGAGAAAAAGCTATTCTTCTGGCCAACCTCCAGGAGTCACAAACCCAGCTAGAACACACCAAGGGGGCACTGACAGAGCAGCATGAACGAGTGCATCGGCTCACAGAGCATGTCAATGCCATGAGGGGCCTGCAGAACAGCAAGGAGCTCAAGGCTGAGCTAGATTGTGAGAAGAGCCGCAACTCAGCAGAGGAAGCCCACGACTATGAGGTGGACATCAATGGCTTAGAGATCCTTGAGTGTAAATATAGAGTGGCTGTCACTGAGGTCATTGATTTGAAAGCAGAAATTAAGGCCTTAAAGGAGAAATATAATAAATCTGTAGAAAATTATACAGAAGAAAAGACAAAATATGAGAGTAAGATCCAAATGTATGACGAGCAAGTGACAAACCTTGAGAAGACATCTAAGGAGAGTGGCGAGAAGATGGCCCACATGGAGAAGGAGTTGCAAAAGATGACTGGCATAGCCAATGAAAATCACAACACTCTCAATACAGCCCAGGATGAGTTGGTGACATTTAGCGAGGAACTAGCACAGCTTTATCACCATGTGTGTTTATGCAATAATGAAACTCCCAACAGGGTCATGTTGGACTACTATAGGCAAAGTAGAGTTACCCGAAGTGGCAGCCTCAAGGGGCCTGATGATCCTAGGGGGCTTTTGTCTCCAAGATTATCCAGGAGGGGTATTTCATCCCCAGGAGAATCAAGGACATCACCTGAACCAGTTTCAAAAGAAAACACAGAGACTATTAAAGAGCCAAGTCCAACCAAGACTCCCACAATCTCTCCTGTTATTACTGCCCCACCTTCATCTCCAGTTTTGGATACAAATGATATCCGCAAAGAGCCAATGAATATCTACAACCTCAATGCCATAATCCGGGACCAAATCAAGCATCTGCAAAAAGCAGTGGACAGATCCTTACAGCTGTCTCGTCAAAGGGCAGCAGCGCGAGAGTTGGCTCCCATGATCGATAAGGACAAAGAAGCCTTAATGGAAGAGATTCTCAAGCTGAAGTCCTTGCTGAGCACCAAGCGGGAGCAGATTGCCACACTGAGGGCAGTGTTGAAAGCCAATAAGCAGGTAATACAATTTTGATGATGAAAACATACTAATAAAAGCTTTCTTATTTATTCCCTTAATTTTTGTTGAATTTGTAGTGCCAAGATAAGCGTTCAAATTCCTGGCCAACAAAGCAATAAAGCAAAGTACATCCCAGTGCCAAATCAGAAGGTAGTCTAGTTCTAAAGTGTTTACTGAATCAATGAGATGACTTAGTAATAAGCATGCTTGCTGCCAAGCCTAATGACCCAAGTTTAATCTTCAGACCACATATAGTGGAAGAAAATAATCAAATCACACAAGTTGTCCTCTTTCTGTAACAGTTGGACCATGACACTAATATTCTCTCTCTGTCTTTTTCTAAGTAAATAAATAAATAGATAGATAGATAGATGGATAGATAAAAATAAAATAAAACAAGAGTTTGAAGTGGATGGGATAGAAGAGCGGCTGTGGACAGGTGGGAAATGCAAGCAGTGAGGAAGGTAAAGCAGTAACAGAGACCCAGCTGCAGATAAAGGCCAAAGACTCAGGCAGTGATAAGCAGAAACCTGGTGGTCAATAAGTATGAAAACAGCCCATGGAGGGTCATGGGGGAGGCTTACCTCACATCTTATGCCAACCAGGGAGATAGGGAGATTGCAAATGGGAGTTTGGCACAGGCATGATGAAAAAGGTCTGACAGGCTAGACCCAACTTTAGAGATGGGATTTAGAAATTTAGAGATGGGGATGCAAGACTCAATTTTTACGGCTGTCACAAGATAGAAACTTAATATATTGCCTTTCATTTCAGACTTAAACAAATAAGACTTAGTAACCAAATGATCAAGCAATGGCATCTAGGATGAAGGACAATACAGCTGTGGGGATATGAGTAAAGAGAAGCAGACTTTTACCAAAAAAATGAAATAGTTTGGAACTATGAGTGAGAGAGGGGATAAAAAGGGAGGAAGAGAGAGAGAGAGAGAGAGAGAGAGAGAGAGAGAGAGAGAGAAAGAGACTTTATATATAGTTAATTGTTAGTTTACTTGTGTCAGAACTGAAGCATTAGGGAATTTTTCTTAAATACAGGTTATATCCTTCTGGAATAAGTAGGATGCTTCACTATGAACCTACCTGACAATTCTTTATTGACTGATTTGTTTTCCATTATTGAGTTTTACCTAAGTGTGAATGTCCTGATATATAGACTGGAGGATAATACTGTTTATCTGAAAAGATAGCCTCAAAAGATACATATTTGAGAGGAATACTGAACAAATGTTGGTGTTGATGAAAAGCATCAGCAGCACATGAAATCCTTCCTTGCAAACACAGGCAATGCTGGTGAATAGTGGGGTATGGGAATGCACGCTCATTTCCTTTTCAGAGTGTCTTCTTTTACTTATATCTTACTGAAGCCACACCAATATGTTATCTGCTTTCTATTCTTCCTCTGTTTCCATGAATTCTCTGATACAAATTGGATGTCTGTACCACAGGCAGGAATACTGTTCAAAATATAAACAAGCTTTATTTAAACTTAAGGGGAAGATAGAACTTTCTTTTACATCATCACTTACAGAAGTAGAAAATGTTAAGGTGCATGAAAAAATTAAAAGAAATCTGACTTCACTTTGAAATCAGTAAAAAGAAGATTATTGACGTAACTGCTGAATTTCAAAACCCTACAATATAGAGTAGTCATGAATAACTTATATGTTAGGCCTGACTCATATAACTTCTTTCAAGGACATAATTTTTTGAGTATTCTCAACCAGGCACTCAGATACCTTTCTTGATCTCTTTCTAAAGGTTAAATATCAGCAACATATAAATACAATTTTTTTTTAAAGTGAACATGCTTAATTGAAAAGATAAGGCCTAACTTGTAAATAAGCATTCATATGGGGGTACAAAATAGAACATAAAAATAAGTTACTAGTAATCCATTGTAAATTCAGTACATTCCTTTAAGTACTTACAAAACAGAATATATAAAGTCTTTGAGAGTGCCATAAGAATTCAAAAGAGAACAGAACATTCCTAGTTGAGTTTATATTTTCACAATGAGCTGCATTAGAGCCATAGCTTTAATGGCTTAGTAAATTATGTGAAAACATTCCTTGATATGTGTTTGGTACTCATCTAAATAATGTTGAACAATTGCTGTAGATTATTGTAGTACTTATGTGCCATTAATTGTTTCAAGTATCAATAGGGGACATGAGTTAGACATAGACATTGTGGAATGTTAATTATTAAAGTTGATGTGAAAATTTTGTGGTTTAGGAGGAAAGGGAAACATCTTGTTTTAAAACAAGTATAATGTATTCTCTATGAATTTTATGTTATAATTTGTTTTTTTTCCCCCAGAAGCGTGAGGCCTTTTGATAGAATAAGATAGTTGTTATAAAGTACCGGCTATGTATTTACTTGTGTCAGATGTGAAAACTCAACAACAAATACATGGTCTCTACCTTTCTGAAGGGGATTCATAGCCCTTGAAACCCACAGATAAATTAGTGCAATGTTACATATTTTATATTCAAGTTATGGGAATATTGCAGCCGAATAACTAACATCTATGGGAATTAATAAAAACTTTCCAGAGCAAATATAATTGGAATTGTTCTTAGAGGGATAAGAGGTTATCCCATGGGAAGAAGAATTAATTTCAGACAAAAGAATGTGATGTAGAGAGGGACAAAAGTGTATAAACAGGATGTTACATTTAGGAAATGCTTACAAAGGTCTCTAAAGTTGGAAATAATGGTTAGTAGGGTTTTTTGTCTCTCCTTTTTTCTTTTTTAAAAGTAAATCCTAGAGTGTTTGGAGAATGTTGTTGCAAGAGCGAGCTGCTTGTTGGTTCCTGGCTGCATGGTTAGCTTAGACCCGAAATAATCACACAGAAACTATATTAATTAAAACACTGCTTTAACCATTAGCTCTAACTTCTTATTGGCTAATACTTACATCTTAATTTAACCCATTTCTAGTAATCTATGCATCACCCTACCAGCAAAGTTTCAGCATGTCTATCTCCAGTGGCTCCATGGTGTCTCTCAAACAAGTTTTCCCCGCCTACCTAGGTTCTGCCCTATCAACAGGCCAAGGCAGTTTCTTTATTCATTATCCAATCAAAGCAACAGATAGACAGAAGGATCTCCCACACCAGAATGTGGTGAACAAAGATGTCAATAAACCTAATGGGTTTTAGATATTTAATATTTTTAAGCTTTGTCCAGTCTATAGATAAAAATATAAGCAAAGTAGAGTTGTTCTGGGAATTTGTCACAAAGGATAAATGAGTTTATACTTTCCTTTGAGATTAGTTGTGCTTGTCACTCCCTCTCAATCCTCCTCTTACATAATGAACTCATGCTTATTTGTTATATCTAAATTTTTACAATTTAAACTTATTTTCTGTTCTAAATGAATATTTGCCTAAACTTTAAAAAATTAAATGATTGAAAAATTTCCCAATGTATGCATTATTGACTATTTTATGAATTTATAATATTCCTGAGTATTCTACTGAGAATTAATGCTGCATAGAATAAAAATGTCTTATGAATAAGTTTTAATTTAATAAGAACTTCAATTAAGCCAAAACTAATGAAAATTAATTTATAGTCTAAACATTAACAAATGGAACTGGAGAGATGGTTCCATGATTAAGAACACTGACTACTTTTCCAGAGGACCTCGATTTGATTCGTAGTACCTAAGAGGTTCACAACAGTCTATAAATCCAGTTCCAGGGAATCTGATACATTCACCTGCTGTCTATTGGAGCTGCATGTACATGGGACATAGATATACTTGGCAAAACATTCATACACATAAAATATTAATTGAATACTTTGCATAAGAAACTTGACTGATATTTATTTCAAGCACAAAAGAACATATTAAAAACCAGTATAGTCTTCTGGAAATACCAATAGTAATTTTTTAATTAGTGTTAGATATTTTTTGCATTGCGAGACTACAGTTTAAAGTTTACAAAACTAGAGTGCTTCCTGTTTGACTTCTTGTGCTGTGCATCAAAAGGGAAGTTTTTAAACATTTGCCAGTGGCACCAGTTGATTCAGCCGATGTGGTTTTTATCTCCTACTGTGTTAGGCTAGCTCTTGTTTTAAAACATTGTTCATTCAAGGAGCTTCAGAAATGCCCCAATTACAAATTCGGAAAACTCATTCAATATTTTGTACACACTTTTTTTTCCTCTCTCTCTCTCTCACATACAGAGACACATAAAGAAATAATTTGATGATAATTCATTGTTTTGAACAAGTTTTTTGTTTACAAATTTAGGAAATGCTTGATTTCTTGTCACTTCTATGACTTGAACATGTTGTAAGTTACAGTAGCTTACATCTTTTATTCTATGTTTTAGACCCACAGGAACAGTGACAAAAAGTATTTCATTTCTCACATTTCATTTGGAATCAGTGGTTCTTTACTAACTTCTTGATAAACATCACTCATGTTTAAAATTTTTTTTTGTCTCTCTAAATATCTGAAAATCATATACCTTCAACAACCAGCATGAATTATTTACTGAGCTACTCTCATCACCTTGGCTTCTAATACTAAGTCACTCATAGCAGGCTTTAAGGACAATTTAACGTTATTGAATTATGACATGATTTGACATTAAAGAGAAACATCTCTGTATTCAATGTATATAGATGCTTTTGCAAAAATCCAGCCTAAACAGTTTCTGTTTCCATTTATAAGAGCAAAGAATAGATTTGGCATAGAGAAATGTGTGGGGCAGGTTTTCCCCGTGTGAGTTAGTAAGCGCTGTGATTTTGTGCTTCAGACAGCTGAAGTGGCTCTAGCTAATCTGAAGAACAAATATGAAAATGAAAAGGCAATGGTGACTGAAACAATGACAAAACTGAGGAATGAGCTGAAGGCTTTGAAAGAAGATGCTGCAACCTTCTCATCCCTAAGAGCAATGTTTGCAACAAGGTACTTTTTTCTTCCCAAAATTGAGTATTGCAGATGGAAAACACTGACAATATTTATGAATAAATGTATTTGGTTTTCATGAAGAAAATGATGAGATACCCACATGGATAAATCTAAGTTTGGACATGTGACTGAATGTCATGGATATAGCAAAGAGAAACCTTAGACCACAGGACAACAGAGGCTCTCGCAGGAATTGGCTTCTGGGTTTCTCACAAAATTCAGTTGTATTTAGAATATGTTTATTTATGGTAAATATAGTGGCAGGACAAAGAAAGAATGGAAAGGAAGACAAGGTCGCCTTTTTGATGAAAAAATCAGCATAACATTCAGGATTAAGAGAAGACATATTTCCTCTTTGAGAAAGAAATTTTAAAAATTTAAAAGGGATATTTAAATGCTCAATTTGGCTAATATTTTAATTATTGCCCCCTTTCTGTCCATTTTCACAGACGTTTGTTTCTTTCAGGTATAGTAATTGCCTTATTTTATATTTAAAAATATTTTCAAGTTATAAAAAAGAATTAATCCAAGGTCCTAGAATTTATTTTTTTTCCAATAAGTTCTGATTTTTCTCATGATCTACATAGACCCAGAGTCTTGATATTAAAGGTTACCCCTTGGACCTAATACATTTTAAACATAGTTCCTGGTTTGTTTTTTTTCTGCGTAATACCTAAACTGTGCTAATTTCAGTTTGTACAATATATTTTGGATAATTGTATGAGCTCATTAACTATCTACTAGTACAGAATAACTTACTAATACTTAAACTAAGCAAAACTCCATTGTGAGTTTACTTCTCATTCTACTTTTTCCAAATATATGTGGCTTATTGGGGAAATAACACTGAGCTTGTTTTTGTGCTTCAATATAATATGAAGTGGGATGGAGATGTTCACAATGGCCTGCTGTGCCTGAACCAAACTTATAAAAATCTTTTTTTTGACAAATCATGGCTTTATTATTTGGCTGAAAACTCATTGAAACTTTAATTTTTTAATTTGGGGAAATCTGCCATCTTGAAAACAGTGTCTGCTCTAATCTAAAATGAAGCCTGTAAGTACAGCCAAAGGAAGAACTGTTCTTTTTATTAACATTGCCATTCTTTTGACTACTGTAGGTATAGCATACAACAGACTTTTTGCAATGGATACAGTATTATACAATACAGACAGCAATTGTAATATCCCTAAAGTAGGGGTGGATAATATGTGAAATTATATTATCACCACAAAGCTGCTTCCATAATAACTATCCTTGAGGCTTATCCTGCTTAATTGTAATGTTCCCTTATGAACCACCAATTACTGAACATGGTCTACTGTTTCCAGTTGTCAATTATTGTAACTAGTCTTTCTTGATGGACTTTCTTTGGACCACTAACCCCCTAAAATGACATGGAGACTTATTCAGTATGAAATCTTGGCCTTTATCTTAGGTTTGTTTCCAACTAGCTCTTATAGCTTAAATTAACCTGATTCTATTAATCTTGTTCTGCTACATG